>NW_024884697.1:4961806-5108031 GCF_019232065.1 Centrocercus urophasianus | reverse complement strand
GAACAGTAACTCTGCTTGTAGGCATAAACACTTTTTTATAACCTTGAACATAAATTGATTGTCTATTTTATAATCTCATTTTATATATACGTGTCACCTTTGTTTGCAGGTTGGATTTGCTACCATTTTATGCAAGGCTGGTTGCCACATTGCATCCCTGTATGTCTGATGTAGCAGAGGATCTTTGCTCCATGCTAAAAGGAGATTTCAGATTTCATGTATGTCCTCATCTAGCTTTTTGCATTCAATTTTACTAATTCTATAATGTTCTATAATGGTAATTTTTTGGGAAAGAGTAATGCTTTCTATCATGTAGATGCTAATTCTTAAGTTCAGCAACTCAAGCTAGATTTGTTTTCTGCTATCTGAGCAGATTTGTTCCTAAATGCTTGATTTGTGTATTTTAATTTTTTTTTGACTTATCAAGTATCTGTATATATGCATTATTTGTAGTGTCTTTCTTATTTTCCATATTAAATAGTGATTAAAGTAAGCTGTGTAACAGTTGAAAGTTGCAAATCTTATAAACTCTACTCCAAATGAAAGTGTTAGCTTTCTGTAAATTAGTAACTTGCACTGGGAATGAGAATTGACTTAATTCTAACCAGGCCCCCATTATGAAGTTACTGCTGTAATGTAGTGGTTGCAATTGTAATATAGCACTTCTAAAGTTTTGATTTTTACAGTTTTCACTAACCAAAGTTTTCATCCTCGCGAATGTATCATAGAATCATAGAATATTTTGGCTTGGAAGAGACTTTTAAGATAATCTAGTTCCAATCCCCTGCTAGAGGCAGGGATACCTCCCACCAGATCGTGTTGCTCAGAGCCCCATCCAGTTGGCCTTGAGGGTGGGGGCATCCACAACCTCTCTTGTCAGTCTGTTCCACACCACAAACTGATTGCTATTTTTCACTGTTGTTCTTTCTACAGTATTTTAAGTTCATATAGTAGAATTAGTTATCCTGTACAGTGTTGATTCCTTCTGTTTTCTGAGTTTTATGGCACAGGTTTAAAAACTTTTTCATAATATTGACATAAAATATGTATTAATTGTTAACTGCAAGTATTTAAGTCCTAAATGAACTCCTTATTCTCAGGACAAGTTATTTATGTTGTGGAGAAATAAAATTGTCTTGTTTGGTATGATTATGCTTAGAGCTAAAGCTGTGTTTTCACTGAAGTTGTTGGATACCCAATTTAAAACAAACCAATCAAATGGAAAAGAACATCTGGCTGCTCTTTGGTAAACCATACTTGAAAAAGCTGTCAATGTTCAGAATCTCCATACTAGTAGCAATCTTACTCTTGTGCTTACAGAGTCAAAAAATACAATAGAATCTTGCTAATGCTTTGCTGTACCCAGTGTGATGGCAGTGGTTGATGGCAGTGGTTGATGGTTGATATGTGCTTATAAATGTTTAGTAAAGAATAGTGAAGAGTTCTGGGAGGGAAGGGGTCAGAGTCAGAAGGGGAAGAAGTGCAAGAACAGAGAGAGCATGAGAAACTGAGGAAATGTCAAACATTTCTAAATAGCGATGCTACTTACGAATGTTTGGCTGAAAGCAATTTTCTAAGTTGGTATTTTAAAATCAAGTGTGTTTTCTTTTTTCTTCAGGTAAGAAAAAAGGACCAGATCAACATTGAAACAAAGAATAAAACTGTGAGGTTTATTGGTGAGCTTACCAAGTTTAAGATGTTCTCCAAAAATGATACTCTTCACTGTTTAAAGGTTGGTGGTTAGTAGTTGTACGAATGTTTTTACATGCTGATGTCATGTCCCTATCATGTTTCTCTTCAGATAACTCTTGATGTTGGTCTGTAATAATTTCATTGCATGGGATGTTTTAAATCCTGATGTCTGTTGTTACAGCATATGAGGACACATTCTGCAGCCATTCCATTATAGTTGTATGATAGAAGGGACACTTTGAAATACACATTTGAACATAATCAAATAGCTATTGAATTTGTTTGGAAAGTAATGGTAGAGTCTAAATTTTGGATCTAGGCTATTTGTGAGATACTTTTTAATTAGATGAATATTTCTAATTTTGTTAACAGTGAAGTTAATTTGCATTTTTTTCTTAAAGACTATAAAACACCTCAATAGTATAAAGTATAGTAGTTAAAACTTACTGCTTTCTGCAGTTCAGAGAGGCGTTTAATACTTGTGTTTTTACGTAAATGCCTTCCAGATGCTTCTGTCAGACTTTTCTCATCACCATATTGAGATGGCCTGTACTCTGTTGGAAACCTGTGGAAGATTTCTCTTTAGATCACCAGAATCTCACTTAAGAACCAGTGTTCTTCTGGTAAGAGGGAAGCAGATTGACTCGTGTGAGGGGAGCTGTCATGTACTGGGTTAAACCAATTAATGATTTTCTGGGTTTGTGATTTGGTCTGACTTAGCAGTGTTTGTGAATAGTGTCTTTGATGTCAGTTACAATGTTTGGGTACCAGGAAGTGAAACTTTTCATTCAAGTTTGTCCTGAGTGCACAGAGAGGATAACCTCCTGAACTCTTTTAATAAAAACAAAGTTGGTATGAGAGAGTCTTCCTGAAGTCCTTTTTATGGATTAGAGCTGAGGTGGGCTCACTACATCCTAGTCTGCTCTGGTGATATCAGCCTTTGTAGTCTTGTGGACTTGCAAATGTTGTTATTAGTAGCTTACACAACACTGGGCAGTCTCTGATTGCACCTACTGTGGGAATAGCTTTCTGAGCATTTTCTGGAGAGCTCCCGTTGATTTCTAATTCTGTTCATGACTTAAAAAAGAAGTTTCTGAAGCAAAAGCTATTGCACTTGAACTACAAATAGTGTATTTGATACTATTTGTGGGAAAGCATTAGTAAATGGAACAGGAGAAGGTGCTTTAATGGGAGGTGAAGACAGTTGTGGAACATGTTAGTCTCTTCCCTTGGATAACCATCTGTGGTTCTGAATTTGAAGAACAAGTTTTTGAAGACACTGGAGGAAGGGATTTTAAAAATAGAGGTTCATGATAATTGAAATAAGTGTGGAAGTGTTATCCTTATGCCTAGATAAGTATTGGCAAAGATTTAAAAATAATGGGCTGGTTTGGGGCTTCTTTTTTCTGTATGAATTTGATTCCTTAATAATGTTTCCTGTCTTGTAAGGTGATCCTGAAAATTTTAGTCCAAGGCAAGACGTGGTTGAAGTGCTTCAAAGGTAGACATTAGCAGTAGGAAATTGCATGAAATTAAAAGCAGCTAAAGCAGATGCAATCCAGTGACTAAACCATTTTTTTTTAATTAGAAGCCTGACTAAATGTTTTAATGTTCCTTGCTGACCTTCAAATCCTTGCGTTGTGGCAAGATTATAGATGTGCATCTGCAGTATTGAAAGTAGTCACTGCATGTGGAGGAGAAAGCAGGCATAGATTGTGCTCCTGGAAAGGAATAGTTTACAGGTTCAGAGTCTGATTGTAGAGGCAAGGCTTTTAAAGCCTATGTAATATCATTGTCTTCTGTACGTGTATCTCCTATCTCACCAGAGCACAGGCTTACGCTTGGTAGGTGTTTCTCTTGAATCTATAGCCTGCCTTTCTGTCCTACGGAGTTAATAGAGCAGCAATTGTTACATACTTGGATATAGTGCAGTACAACCTATTTTCCACAAAAACACTGTTTCTTTCTCAGCCTCTTTGAACGTCACACCATTTATTGCTCTGGGGCTGTCACAAGAGGAAAAAGATGGGTAGATTAACTGCAAATCTTTGTTGCGGAGTCCTTTTTGAAAGGAAGCAGGAATATCTCAATTTTCTAAAGATTTGCCAGCTGATGGAGCTACTGTGGTATATTACTGATTTATAAAAGATGAATCTTTAAATAGGGCGATTTTTATTTCTTTTAACTCCAGCCAGTCTTTCAAATTCCATCCCTTGTACGTAATTACAAAAAAATAAGATGCAACATTAACTTGGCTGTGGGGTTGGTATGTTGATACATGTGTCACATGAATTGTTGCTTGGGAAGGAAGGTCAGCGTTATCTTCACATATATTTGTGTAATGTTATCATGATAAAATACCATTCTTGTGTTACACCATTGTTGGTTTTTGGTTTGTTTTTTTAAAGGAATACTTGTAGCTTTGTTTTTGCTATCCAAAAGACTGCATCAGTCTTAAGGATTTTAGTCCTTAGATGTAGTGAATGATACCAAATTATTTTTAAAACTCTAAAGCAAAATCACTTGTTTTTGTAAACATGGGATTGACATTACCCAGTAGCTCGATTCTTAGGTTGACTTGTTCTATTGATCAAATTGAAACAGTAGAATCCTGATTGTACAGACAGACATTTTGATGAAGTAGTTACCTCTAGTTAAACCTAGAATATGTTAGCTCACTATAAAAATAGTGCTTCCAAGAAAGTTAAAAACTTGTTTCTGAAGCGCTGGAACACGTGGAGAGGCAGGATAGCAGCTTGCAGAGCATAGCAAGTGTCGTAAGACAACAAACATGCTTTCTCCTGATGCATCTAGAAAATTTACAAAATATTCCTAGCATTACACAATAAGGTTTTGAAACTTTCTGCTTTTAAGTGCCTTTTCCCTCCTAAGCGTAAACAGCACATAAAGCAATTTCCGTTCCCAATTTCTAAAGTGCTGTGCATCCATTAAGTGTCTGTAAATTTTCTGTTATCTGACAGGAATTTCCCATTTAGAGAGGAACGCTCACAGGGAATCAAAGAGGAGGCCATTTGTGTCATAGAAAAGGTTAAAAATGAAGTGCATTAGTGCTGGTGTCATATTGAGACCTCCCAAGCAATAGATAGACACAATCTAGGAAAATTACACTATTTGTGGTGTTACTGTTACGCAGAAGTGTTCTTTGGCATTGAATTAACAGTTGAAACCCAAGGCTAGGGAACTGTTCGAGTATGTTTACATTTCAGTTTAACTGAACCACAGTCTGGTAAAAGAAACTTGAGTTTGTTCAAGTTCACTTGAAAGTTCATTGAAAATTGAAAAATGTGTGCATCTTTCTCAAAGGTTTGTATCCTTGTCATTGTTTGACTGGGTTGTATGAATAGATATACAAATATGTGTGTGTACGTGTTTGTCTTTTGTATTTGTGTGTATTACCAGTAGGTGACCTCTACTGAGAAAGTAGTTTAACTCCGTGCATCTTTTTTTCCCATTGAACCACCTTAGAGTGTTTTAGAATATAGCAGTTTGATGTACCTTAAAAATGCAGTTTGTAGAATTATGTGCATATATGTGCATAGAAAGGTTTTGTAATCTAATTAAGCTCATCTTCTTCAGCTGTAAAAATCAGCAGCCCAGAACTAGTGCTTGTTTTTGTACAGTATTTTATGTTAAGGAATTGTTAAAAAGCCACAGAATTTGAAAGTATATATTCCAAATGAAATGTGGAGAAAAGATTATATTCAGAGGGGAAAATGAGGACAGTCCTAGCAATCACAGTAATTGGTGTTGACATATGTAACAAGCTTTGGCACGTCTCATTCTTTTTTCCCAAAATATTCCTTTGTGGTAGATGCAGTTTTCTGTGTAGTCTATTCTGCTTTGGTAAATAGCAACAACAGAGCACGTAATAAGAAAAATGCCATTGCTTAAACCACTGAAAGCTCCTGTGAAACCATCAATACAAACTTTCTGGAGCTGCACATTGCTGTTTGAAGTAGGTTGGTATTCTCCTGTTGTTACGTCTCATGGGTCAAGAAATGAGTATTTCAGCAGTGTTAGATTCAATGTGGTTAATGAAATGAGCTTTATTCAAAATGCTGTTTCATTGAGCTAAGCAATGCATTAAGATTTCAAGTTAAACTGTGGCTATCCTTCATAAAAGTAGAGCTTGTAAAGAGAAATAACACTGACAACACCATAGAACCGTATCATGTATACTTTCTTTTCTTCTCTCCAGCCAACCTTATGGGTCTCTTCTTGCAATCTTCTGTTTCCTTTGTTCCATACTTAACTGTAACAGACTTAAAACTGGCTTGAGAATGTCGTAACCAACATCATTAACTAATCATTTGCATTTACAGGAACAAATGATGAGAAAAAAACAAGCAATGCATCTTGATGCACGCTATGTTACAATGGTAGAGAACGCCTATTATTACTGTAATCCCCCTCCAGCTGAAAAAACTGTGAAGAAGAAACGTCCTCCCTTGCAGGAATATGTTCGTAAGCTTCTTTACAAGGATCTCTCAAAGGTCACCACAGAGAAGGTAAATTTCTTCAAGTCTTTCATAGAGGCGTTGCTGAAGGTGATATGCTATAAAATTTTGAAGGTTTGCAAATGGTGATTTTCTTAATTGCAAGGAATAGGAATCATTCTGGTATCTCTGGTTGTTAAGTTTGTTTTGTTTCTTCAAATACAGATAGATCTATATTCTCCACATCAAGTGCTGAACAGACAGAATGAAATTAGAATTTTTGTGCTGAATATCTTGTATTCAAAGTCAGAGATAAAAGATGACTGTTAAATACACACTGTGAGAATAAGAAAACTATGGGGCAGATTGGAACAATTTGGTTAGTAGCTAGAGAACAGCAGTTTGGTTGTCTCTAGAAGGTTTTCCGTAGCTACTACAGATAGAGAAGGTGTTCGAAGAAAAGAATTGGGTCCCTTGCAGGTGTGTATTGGAATTTTCTTCCAACTGTGTGTGTGGGAGGGGGGAGCACATTGGGTAACAAAATATTTTGATATTTTATGTGCCAAAATGTGAAGCTTGTCTTAAAATTTTGCTTAGGTCCTGAGACAGATGCGCAAACTGCCTTGGCAGGATACAGAAGTAAAAGACTATGTCATATGCTGCATGATCAACATCTGGAATGTGAAATATAATAGCATTCACTGTGTGGCCAACCTCTTAGCAGGGTTGGTCCTTTACCAGGAAGATGTTGGTATTCATGTTGTGGATGGAGTGCTGGAGGATATTCGACTAGGAATGGAGGTATAAAAAATCAAGATTAACCCGTACGCATCTACTTACATTGGAAGGAAGACAGTAAAATAATCCCACTTAAAGGAAAGAATTATTGTATTCTCTTTTGTCTGACTTTTCTACCCATCCTTCAGTTGTTCATACAGGTTCATTTAAAATCTAGTAATAAGAAACTACAGATTCCTAGGACAGTTGTTTTCCTCCTTTTCCTAATAAGGATGTGCAATTTGTCTTTATGCAGCATAGTCAGATTGCTGGGGCTTAAGTCACTTGAGACCATCCCGTGTTTGGACAGTTTATAATTACAATTTTCTGGACAGTAAAAAAACAGTCCTAGGTTTCAAAATTAAAGTATGTCAAATGTGTATGAATATTTATAGTGGCTAGTTGCTGACTAGCTTTCATAATTGTCTTCATTGCTTTTTAGTTTTGTGTAATATGTGTAGCTCGTGTTGTGATGAATTTTATCAGATATTTACACTGCTTTTCTCTTAAAGAAAATAAAAGCACAGATTCTGTTACGGCTGCATGATAAGATGGTTTTGGTTTGTTTGCCTTTTTTTCATGAAGGTTAACCAGCCAAAGTTTAACCAGCGGCGGATCAGCAGTGCCAAGTTTTTGGGGGAGCTTTACAACTACCGCATGGTGGAATCAGCTGTAATATTTCGAACTCTGTATTCATTCACATCATTTGGTGTGAACCCTGATGGTAGTCCTAGTCCACTGGATCCTCCAGAGCATCTTTTCAGAATCAGACTTGTGTGTACAATCCTTGATACCTGTGGGCAATATTTTGACAGAGGATCCAGCAAACGAAAGCTTGATTGCTTCCTTGTATACTTTCAGGTATTATAAACTTTTGTTCCGCAGATTTCTTTAACAGCTCAGTCCATTATTTATTTCTCTTGGTTGTTCTCTAGTTTTTCAAGTCTTTTCTACCGAGCAACTGTTTCGTTTTAAAGAAAACTGTATGTCCACACGTAGATGTTACTTTTGCTCCAACAGACTGGCCTAGCAGTTGATTCAGTGAAGATTTAGGTCTGTCATTTAGGGTGTCTCAGTGAGTGGAGAAATGGCCTTACAGAAACCCTGTGAAATCCAGTGGAGGTAAGTATCAGGTCTTGCAGATGGGATGGAGTAGCTCTGTGTGACAGTGCAGTCTGGTTCCAATTATCTAGAAAACAGCTTTGCAGGAACAAAGTCAAACTTCCTAGACTAAGTGAACACAAGAGTCAGTTGTGCATCAATTGTAGTATGCTGTTGAATTTCATCACTATTTTGTCTTGGCAAGAGTGCAACCAGCAGATTGAAGAAAGGGATTTTATTTTTTGCTTTGGCTTGGTGCGTGAGGCCACGTTTAAAACATTTTTATCCAGCTGAGGGTTTCCTGGTAGATGAGAATCTTGGAACTGAGCCGAATCTATTGGAGGGTAACCAAAATGATCAGGAGGCTTGTGATTCCCTTGTGAATTTGCTCAGTTCAGAGGGGAAGGTTAAATAGGGAGCGATTAGATTGCTGTCTTCAGCTGCCTAATAGAGCTGGTGAAGAAGGAATGCAGAGAGAGAATGAGAGGTAATAGCAAAAAGATGCAGAAAGGAGAATTCTGTCTGATGGATTTAAGGGGGAAAAGATGTCATAGCAGGAGTTTCAGACACCAAAATACATTTCCTTGGGACAATGAAAAATTCCAGTCTATGTGGCTAATGTTACAAGTGTTTGGACTTGATTTCTTTCAGCTTTCTTCTTTAAATTACACTAAAACAAGAATATTCAAATTAATAATGTAATGTGTGTTTTCCTTCTTTAAGAATGCAAATCCTTTGTATATCAGATGTATTTTAAACCCCAAATAAGTGAAGGAATCGCTGTATTTTTTTTATATGACTTCCACAGATGTTCATTTGACTGTCACCTTAAAGTTGCTATTACTCCTTCATTTTCAGACACAATTTTGGCATTCTCTTTGTTTTCAGATTCAGCTGTGAGATTCTCTTTCTTGAGTCAGATTTAATTTTTGTATTTCTATTGCAGCTTACATGTACTAATTTTCTATAAAATGAGCTGGATGATAAATGACTTGATAGTAGCTACAGTCTTAAATCTTCTTGTAATATTTACTGCACCCTCGCCTCCATAATATGCTTTGGAGGAAATAAATTGTCTTGAAAATAGACGTAGGAAGAATTCAAAAGCTGGACAGTTTCTAAGTGTTCATCTCTTTAAAAAACTAATAATCTGCCTTTGGAAGGCACCTCCTTTACCAGTGCTTTCTGTGCTCAGTTTTCATACTTTTAAGAGTCTTTATAATGAAATAAGAATATCTTTAATGTTTGTGATGCCCAACATTGTCAGTCATAACTTAGTGTTAGCAAAATATCTAGTGGTTGTATGAAGTAGAGTAGTGATGTGAAATCTTTCGCATTTTCTACTGAATAAATGTGACCAGGTGTTAAGAATTTAGTAAGTGAAACAGTTTATAAATGCCAGTGTGTCTACAGCTTAATTGAATATTTTGCATTCTAGCGGTACGTTTGGTGGAAGAAAAGTCTGGATGTCTGGACAAAAGACCACCCGTTTCCTATAGACATTGACTATATGATTAGTGATACACTGGAACTCCTCAGACCAAAGATAAAGCTCTGCAGCTCTCTGGAAGAAGCTATCAGACAGGTGCAAGACTTGGAACGAGAATTCTTAATAAAACTAGGTAAGAGAATGAGCACTAGGGGTTGTGTTCGTGTATTCCTTAGGTTACTGTTGTCACGATGACGATGGTAAGTATTGTTGTTCTCATTATATGATGCTTTTATTGTCCTGATAGTTCTTTTACTTTATTTGCACTTTTGTCATTTCCCTTGAGATCGTATGATCTCTGTAACTCTTATATGATGGAGTATTTAAAAACAAAAAACCATAAACCACCCAAGTATATATGATTATATTGCCTGATACAAAAAGCAGGGAGTTCCTGCACACTGGTGTTGTAGCCTGTTGATTGAATTGGCCTTTGTCAGTGCTCACCAGTCATTCTGGTAGATTGGTTGCTTGCATCTGTTGTTCCTTCCTAAGTCTGGATTTGACTGAAGCTGCTGTTGTCAAAGGAAGCATTAGTGTAAGATTGCAGTGGAAGAGAGATGTGTTGCTTTCCAAATGCTGTCAGGTACTTTAATCCTTAGATTTCTTTTGGAATTAATTTTGGATGGGTCTTATATTTCAGCAGAGACCAATAGATGACTTTGATTGGATGATTAAACATTTTTTCTTTGAATTGTCTGTCAGCCAAGTTGAATGCTGGCCTGTAGTTCCTGCTCAGAGTGCTGGAATTTATATTTTTAAATCCTGCTCCATGTACGTGTTTAAAATCACTGCATTTTAAGAAAAAATGCCAGGCTTGCAAAACAGCTCAGCTGGCAAAAAGAAACTGGTTTAGTATTTGTCTAAAACTACTGTCATCATGTTAACTTTAACACATTTTATAGCTTGCCTTTCTTATTAGTTACTGGAAACTACTATGCTCATTTCTCATTATACAGAGCTGTTTTTTAATCTTCAGTTTTTATTTGAAGACCAGCTTCTTCATGACAAGCTTTTATATTTAAATTTTGTATGTTAATTATAGCCTTGTAAACATTTCATGTGGGTAGACAAGTTAAATTTTTGGAATATCCTTTAATGCAGTGGGATGAATTGTGTAATTCCCAGGTAAATACATTGGAAGTTATATTTTAAGATGCATTTCTATCTTTAATATGCTGGCTTTTTAATTAAAGTGCCTTAAAATTGTCTAGGTAGTAACTGAAACACAGAAATTTTGTTGTGGTATGATCTGAATTGCTAGGTTTTATGCTCTCAGTATGATAAGTAAGAAGTAACTTAATTCTTTTGCAAGGCACTCAGGAATTCCTTTGTACAAATCATAAGAACTTTTGTTCTGTGAGTTGCTGTGGCTCTAACAGTTGAATTCAGTGTAGTTAAGTGTTTTGGGGGGGATTTGTTCACTGAGTATGAGCCAGTACTGGAGAACAACATTTTATTGTGTTTGTTCTGGCACCAGCAAAACTCATCAACAGTCCAACCTTTTAGAAAGGGACTTCCCACCCTCTTTTCCTTTTGAAATGTGCTGGTTTTGTGATACTACACTTGCTGATAAACTTCTGTATAAGGTGGGACAGTCTTGTGAGGACTGGTGGATGTTGGTCTCAGAGAGATCGTCATCTGTCTTTCTGGTCTCTGAGGGCTGTGATGACAGATGTGAACATGTCTGCAGGAAACTGGGGGTTTTTTTTACCTTAGTAAGAGCTTTACTAAAACTGCAGTTTGTGAGCTGTTTGTTTCCACAACTCATTGGCCCATGAACAAGAAATAGTACCAGGAGCATGTTGTGCTGAAGATCACAGCATGCTTTGCTTTTTATCAATCTCAAGTTAACTCCAGGCAGAAGAGTGGGGTATACTGTGTTCCATACAGACCTTGAGTTGGGGTTTGGCCACTTCCTGTACCACTCTGGTGATTTTTTTTTTTTGTAATGAGAATGAACCTCTTGCACAGTTATGGAGCAGCACGGATTTTGAAGAGCACAGCATTTATAAAAAGGACAAAATAATGGTTTGAAAACTTTGGAATATGGAAAAAGGTGTGTATGTGTTCACACAACTGAAATCTGACTATCTACCATATGGCTGTATACACAAATCATTTCATTTCTGATATTTTGTCTCACTGAAGCATAACTGCAAGGATTCACCTCTTCCTTAAACTGCTCTTTCTGATCTTAGCTATTGCCTTCTGAGATCTTGTAGAGACCAGGCTGTGTGTATATGCGTATTGAAATTCATAAAAGCAGCTGGAAGCAGAGCAAAAAAAAAAAAACCACAAAACAAAGAACTGTGGTGTGCTCCAAACTACTTGTCCATTCAGAATCCAGACCTCTGGTTAGGAATTGCATACTGCTGCATTTGTTCTGTGTGTGTGGCAGAGAATGAATGAGGAATGCCCTGAGCACAGATGTGATGTGTTCATTTGCTGTCCAGAAATCTTTAAGCTCACTGTAAACCCTAAGTGTGTGGTTAGGAAGATTTCAAAGTATGAATGTTAAACTGTATGGCAGCTGTTTTGCCTCCTTAGAAAAACAGATTTGTTGTGTTCTGGAAGGCTGACATTGGCATCACTTTCTGGTTGATTGAGACATTGTCCTCTGGAGGATTTCGTGGCTTTGTAGGTTAATGTGGCAGGGAAAAAAAATTAGCACATAATGTTTTATCTCATGCAATCTTTTAAAGTTTGTTCTGTTTTGCAGTGGATGGCTTAATTTTTGCAATAGTTGTTTTCTAAAAAATCTTTACTTTTCTTCCTAAATATCAGAACTGTGCTCAATCTTTGAGTATTTTCTCTGAAAACGTCTCTAGTACAAATTTATTGCTGAATTGCACACCAAAGCACTGAAAGAGCCTAAAAACTTTTCACTACTGTAGGAGTGTTGCAGGTAAGGGATATTAGTAAGGGATATTACCTTGAATGACATCTTCCTGAAAAAAGGGCAGAGGCTTAGAGAGTTGCACTTCAGTTTTTGCACACCAAGTTAACTAGAATGGCTTGAAGATCTTACACTTCAGTGCAGTTTCAATAGTGTCATTTCTTTGCAGTGTTCTAATTGTTTCTTCAAATTGCAGGTCTTGTGAATGACAAAGATTCCAAAGATACCATTACAGAAGGGGAGAATCTGGAAGAGGATGAAGAAGAAGAAGAAGGTGGAGCAGAAACAGAGGAGCAATCTGGAAATGAAAGTGAAGTCAATGAGCCAGAAGAAGAGGTGAACTTAATGATTTACCTTGTCTTGCTTAAAAAGAAGTAGTAATTGTGATACTTTCTGAAGCCCTTGTATGTCACAAGTTAGCTGGTGAAATATGGGTATGCACAACCAAGTCAGTACACTGAGGGTATCTGTCCCACTTTTCTGTATACAGAAATTGGAATGCAATGTGTCTGAGATTCTGGAGAGACTGATAGAAACTTGAGCTGTCATTTTTACTCAGTACGTGCTGCTCTTCAGTAGAAAGATGCCTCTGGTAATTTGGCATGAAAACACATTCAGATCATCTTTATCTGTTGTAGAAGCAAATGTATTGATTGGATGACAAAGCAGTCAGTAAAAATAACAGGTATTTGGAGTGTGCCAATGTAATGGGAATAAATAAGATTTATAGAAAATAATGACCTTCCTTGTTTACTGTGCCAGTAATCTTTCGAATCAAAAGTGGTGTAGCCACTAGAAAAGCAGACGTACATAAAAATTCCAACTTGTCACTATGGCACAGCAAAGCTGACATGATAATGTTAGTATTATGATGAAATGAATTTATCAAGGAAATAGGCAACACTCTTTCTCTTGTTTTGGGTTGATTTGGTTTACTAATAAGCTGTCTTCCAATTGATGTCTCAGCATCGAAGTTTATGAAGTTTGCCTGGCTGTGTGGCTTTGCCCACAGATTAATAATATCATCAGAATAAAAAATGTTTGTTTGAGAGCAGGAAAAGGGACGCCTGCAGATCTTGTCCAACTACCCTTGCTCAAAGCATGCTCACCTACGGCTGGTTGCCCAATACAATGTTCAGTTTTCTCTGAAGATGGGTACTCAAAATCTCTAGGCAATCTGTTCCAGTGATTAAAGACCATCCCAGTAATAAATAACCAGAAGAAGAAAAAAAGAATTCCCACTGCCATGACTAATGTGTAAAGGAAAGTTTCCAACTGTTTTTTGCTATATATTCATGAAAATGTGAAGTAAAGGTAGCTGAGATCAAGCTGTAGATTTGCTGGGAAACAAACAAAATCAAACACTAAAACTGAACTAAAATTCACATGGAGGTAGATGGGGAGAGATGCAGAGAAAATGTGAGAGGAACCAAGTGCAAGTGGGTTCCTTTGTTTTCCTCTAACTTAAGTATATGTTGTGTGATTTATTGCTGGAAACTGTATCAATGAAGATTGAATAGAATCAGTTATGTAAGCCTTGTATTCCTCAGAAAGCAACTGGTGAGTTGTAACTTTTCATCTTAAAAACAGTTAAACATTTATTCTCAAATAATTAACGTTAAATATTTCAGGAGGGCTCTGACAATGAGGAGGAGGAAGGTGAAGAAGAGGAGGAAGAAAACACTGATTATCTTACAGATTCTAATAAAGAAAATGAAACGGATGAGGAAAATACAGTACGTATCATTGCTTTAGAAGTGATTTATGCTGCTTTGTTTTTCTTTACTACATGCTTTTTAGCCTGTGCTTCTCATAATGTGATTGAGAAAAGCAAGAATGCTCCTTGATGTTTTTCCAAATACATTTTAGTTCTTATATTTGCAGACTTCCACTACTAGTTTCTGAAAACACTCGTGAAATAAACATTACTACAACATGCTTTCACAGGACTGTGTATTTTCACAGGTAGTAGACTGAAAAAGATTGCCTAAGTGATGGTTTTGCAATACCTGCAGTGGGAGCAAACTGGTACGGTACAGGGCAGACTAGTTAGTCTGCACCCTGTCTCAAAACTGAAAAGGAGGCAAACAAAAAAGTGCAGAATACTTTTTTTTTTTTTTTTTAATTGGTTTTCAGAATGGCAAATTGTAATATCTGTACCAAACAGCCTGAGTAAGCCTAAATGGTAGTAATGATGATTATAAAACAGCATATTGGGGTGCTGTGTTTAAAAAGCAGCATATGAAAGCAGTTTTTCATAATCTGTGTGGTTAAATTGAGAATAAACTTCAGCATTGCACATAGCAGAGAGATAAGCAGCATTGTTGCCAGAAGCTGAAATGAGTTCCAGCACTGTGTGAATAGTGGCTTTTACTTGCTACTAGTCTGCTGTTTTAACTACTGAGGCACTGGAACATGTGCTGACAAATAGTGTTCATGATATCCTGCTGAATCCCAGTTCCAATGTTAGGTATTGCTGACTTATTTCTTTACCAGTTTTGTGTTTCATTTTGTTTCACTTGAAAAAAGTTTAGTTATTTTTTCCATGTGGTGAGCTATACCAAGAGACACATTAAAGTAGTATTCTTCTTATCACATTATGCTTTCCAAATGGTATTTGACTTGAAAAGACCATCTGATGTTATGGACCTCAAGGAAAAATCAGTTTAATTAGTTGTGTTGGAGGGTAGAGATTTCCTTGTATTGTTGTCAGCTGTGTATAATCTCATGGATGCTCATGCTTTGTGTCCAGAATGTTACGAGTGACCAACCTTCAGAACAGTGATTGATACAGCAAGTTTCAGAAAAAATTTGAGAAAATAATCCAGGCTAAAACTTCTTGTAACTTAAAATAATAATAATGACACTTTTGTGTATGTTGTGGAAGCAATGACAGTGTTTTTTACTTTACTTCTAGGCCAAGTCTTCATAATTCTGTTACTGATGTAATGGCATTTGTGTTCTTTTTTTTTTTTTTTTAACCCCCATTGTAATAGGAAGTAATGATTAAAGGAGGAGGACTTAAACACGTCCCTTGTGCAGAAGATGAGGACTTCATTCAGGCGTTAGATAAAATGATGTTGGAAAATCTTCAGGTATGAATCTCGTTTTCTTAAGTTAACGTAGCTGTACAACTCTTACTTAAAAATAAGTAACTAAGTGATTAATGCCAAATCAGCAATACTAAAGAATGACTTCTTTTTTTCCTCATGACCTCCCTTCTACAATCGATGTGTTTAGATAAGTAGCTTTCAGATATTTAATAGTTTGTTCAGTGAATATGGTGTACTCACAGATATTTTATTGGATGAATAACTGCAGCAGATATTAGACACTGCTTTTATTTCAATGTAGACTTCCCAAGCCTAGTTTATTAATAGCTCTGAAATGTAGTTGCACTTAATTTTACGTAACTGAGTGCTGTATAGGACTATCAGTCACATCAGGGAAATATTTGAATATTGCAAACCCTGAATGCAGGAATACATTGGTAGTATGCAGCAAAAAATTTCTTAATGCATAACGTTTGTTCCCAAGTGTCCAGTCAAGCCTCTAGATTGTTTTTCCTTCAGAGTTAAAATTTTAAATATTCTGTCCCTGTAACTTCCATCTTCACAAGCAAGGAAGCCAAAGGAAAATGCATTGAAGCTTTGTGAATTTATTCATATGTACTCTGCATTCTTGGAATGCTTAACTTCTTCTCAGTCATAAAAATGTGAACGTTGACAGACTTGCTGACACTTTAAGCATTTATCATTTATACAGTTTACTTTCTTTTAATAGCAACGAAGTGGTGAATCGGTTAAAGTGCATCAGCTGGATGTTGCTATTCCTCTGCATCTCAAAAGCCAACTGAAGAAGGGTCCCCCACTTGGAAGTGGGGAAGGAGAGTCAGAGTCTGGAGACACCATGCCCTTCGTCATGTTAACACGAAAAGGCAACAAACAGCAGGTAAGAGACTGTCAAGTATAGATTCCCCTTTAAATGGGGAGGGGAGGAACTGTCTTTCACTTCTGAAGACATTGTGCAACTTTGACAGAGAATGTTTTATTTTTTCATCGTTTTCCCTGAGTAGGGTACAGACCTCTTAATTTAGAAAGACACAAAATACCACACGCAGTTCCCTGGAATTCTTGGTTTTTACAGAAATCAAGTGTAACAATTCTGTAGTTAAATTGCACTGTTATTAGTTTTGTTTGCTGATTACACTTACTGGGACAGCAGTATGTTTTCATTCTATTAAATATAGTTGAAGATGGATGCAAGCAGTTGGCAGAATGACTGAAAGTTCAAAGGATAGGGAAAGAAAAGGTGAAGGAACATTGCAAAATCTCAGATTCTGCAGATATTGCTGAGAACATATTCGGCTTCAAATCAACATATGTAGAGTTTGTTAAGTTTCATTTCCTAAGTAACAGTCAATGGGCTGAATCTGTTCAACTTGGAAAGCAGTCATTATCTCTGAGGGCTTTTTTAAGGGTATCTCCCAGAATGAACTGGATAAATTTTTCAGAGAAACTTCTGTGGAAATGGAACCATCTCTGTGAAATCTTTTTATGAAATCTTTTATGAAATCTTGTTGATTTAAAAAAAAACAATTAATGAAAATCATTCCTTGCTTCATGCAGCCAAACACATTTATCTTAGCTCTTTTCTCATGTGTACATTTGAATGTTGCTAGGTCAATAAATGCAGAATATACAAATAAATATGCATGCATGTATCTTTACAGGACATAAATCACAACACAACTTGTCTTTTCAATTGTGTAATTTAATGATGAAAGTGAATGACTCTAGTGAGTTTGAGGACAGTGGAAATAAGGCATTGTTTCATTCCATCAGTCAGCACCTTTCAAGTATTTACTTCTGCCATTACTTTGTTTTTGATGTTTGTTACCTGAGTTTCTGCATAAGTCTGAAGTATATAAAGCAGAAACAGCATCTTTTGCATTTTAAAAATCTGTGTAGAAAGTGAGGTCTGTTACCACAAACAGTGGAACTAGTAAGTGTGATTCCATGTCTGTTTTTTAAGCTTCATTATTCAGTTAATAAAATACTGTGCTAAGTGCTTTCAGAGTGTAAATGGCGTTAGCTGCTTTAGTAGGCATATACAACTTGAGTTTAGTAGTGGCTACCTGATTTCCTTACTGCTTTTGTTGGGTTATTCTGTTTTTCTGGGACTTGAAAGTTGCATATGAAGTTCTAAATGATTTTTAATAGGGAATTCTTAACTACTGTTAGCGAGTAGGAAAGAGATACAGAGAACTCTGAAAACAAAAACCAAAACCCGACAGTGTTTGGCTTTGTCAGGTAATTTAGTGGGAATACCTGGAGTTACCAACAATTTTTAGGGTCTTCATAATCTGAGGGGAAGGTATTGCTGGCATTCTGTGGCTTGAAAAAGAAAGCAGAACTTGTTCAGGACCTTTCCCTCCCTCTTCCCCCACTATTTGCTTTTGGGAGTAGGTTCTTCCTGCCAAAACTCCTCCAAGTGTTTCTAGAAATGTTTTAAAAAGGAAAAAGTCTGGACTACTAGACTACTCCAGTTCTTGAGTCAGTGAAAAGCTTCTTTGTCCACAGTTGTGCATTCGGAAAAAAAAATGCTGCTTATTTTTCTGTAAAAACTGACTACTAAGCAGGAAAGAAGAGGTGGGGTTGGAAATTATTGTTTCTTATAACAATATTTTAACATCTGTGAGCAGAATGTGCACTGAGTTTTGCAGTACTGGATACCTGCTTTACTCATAACTTCTAGCTGTAAGCTTTCTGAATTCTAAACACAGACAGAAAGATTATTCAGACAACCTGGAGGGCTGAAAGTAATTTCTTATCCTTGCCATGAATCACATGCTAAGCATCACGGCCTCACTGCAGTGTCAACCTAATAATTTCCTATCATTATGTTTGATCTCCTGCTCTTTGCTCAAAGTAGTGCTGCATCAAGAAATCTTAGCTGATAAGGAGATACTTACTGTGAAAATGGAATGTGATGGGCTTCCTTCTAGGGACTGATTTTTCATAGTTGACATCCACTCATTCAAAGCTCCATTCTCATGCCAGCGTTCTGCCTGATTTTATGGGACATTGCCTACTAGTTTTTTTGAAACAGAGCACAAGAACAACTGATGGCTGTTTACTAGCAGTATGCAACCTAAATTAATATTGATTGCAGGCTGATAGCAGTGAGGACATTTTATTTTATCATTCTGTTTTGGACTGTGATTAACAGAAGCAAGAGGTAGAAAGTGTCTTGAATAGATCAGTCTAACAGTAGTTGTCCTGTCACTGTAAATAAGCTGTGTGACAAAACCCACAGAAGTTGCAGCAGTAGAAATGAACAGCACTATTGGAAATCACCTTTTAGCATCAGTATCATTAGTTAGCCATGTAACATGAGAGAACAAGGGGAAATAAATGTTGGCATCATAAGGGGAGAGATCCAAGATGCAGTAGCATTTGATTTTTTTTTTTTTTTTTTTGAAATTGTCCAGAATTTATGCCAGGTAGAAATGAACACAGGTGAGTGGGATAAATTTAAAATGTTTTCCTGTGGAAATAAAAGCTTGACAAAGTTCTTTCCCATGTACATCTCTCAAAATCTCAGTTGTAGATTTCAGACAGACAGTACTGCTGAGGAAGTAGTACTGAGCTCACCTCTGAAGTAACGTTAAGACAGATGTAGTCTGTTGAATGTACATGTGCAGATGTTTGGCACGTTGGGGTGGAGAAAACAAATTTGGTTCTGCCGTTCTCTCATGGCCATGGAGAAACACTAAGGAGCTGAAATAATTCATAAAAAGAAGAGCACTGGCCAAGAAATGCCACAAGATGTCTGAAATCCTTAGAACATGTCTCCTGCCTTTTCACAAAGGATGAAAGTGAAAATTCTGCTTGGAGGCTTCATGTCTTTGGAAGTCTGGGAACTACAGAGAAAGGGGCAGCTGGTTTGAACTGCCTGTGTTTCTATCTCAAGACCAGCGTAACTCAGTATGGGGATAAATATAGTGAGGCTGGCATCAAAATAAAGGAATAAAGCCTATGGCTATGTGTTCCTTTTAGAAACAAAATCAAATTTGTTCCTATAAATACTTGGAGTGATTATCTATTGCCTCTCTTCTGTGTGCCTTTAGAGTATCTGAATACCTTGTATTTTCTCATGTGTTACTAAGCAAAGCTGGAGGGGAGAGGAGAAGGGGAGAAAAAACCCTGTACTTTCCAATAAGAACTTCTGTGGGAATATCACATCACAGTAATATAGAAATAACCATTGCCCTTCTGTCTTTTGGCTTTTTTTGTGTAGGGTGGTTGTTGTTGTTGTTGTTCTGTGATGGGCACTTAAATGTATTTTCATTTGCAGTTTAAGATCTTAAATGTACCGATGTCTTCCCAACTTGCTGCAAACCACTGGAACCAACAGCAAGCTGAACAGGAGGAGAGAATGCGGATGAAAAAGCTCACTTTGGATATCAATGAACGCCAAGAACAAGAAGACTACCAGGGTAAGAAAATGAGTGTGCCTCATTTTTATCATCAGAAAATCTGCAGAAATACCTGTGATAATTAGCAGTACAGGTTCTGAATATTCATTTGTAGCACTTAATAGAGAAACTCTACTTTGGTTTGTTGTTCTTTACGTATTCCCTGTTCTCTGTGCTCAAAAGTTTTTGCAGCTCTTCAATGAAAGAGAGTTTTAAAGTCTCAATAAATAGCATTTCTGTTTAGTTTGGAAGAGTAGAAAAATCAAATTACTGTTCCCTTTAATAACAACAACAACAAAATCTACCACAAAATCAACCTGATGTTTGTGGCACTGTCTCAGTTAGAGGAAGAGAATTGAATTGGGTGCAAGAAATATTAATTAAATTAATTAATTAAATTAATTAATTAATTAAAGCTCTTGTTTTTGAGTATAAATAGACAAAACCACTTGGAGTCTTGAAGTTAAGAAAATACTAAGTAGTGACCTCTGCCTAGTAAATAGAATCTGTTGCTTTAGCTTCATGTTGCTAGATGTGCTGGGAGCTCTACAAGTCTGAGTGTGGGAAGAACATGTTAACAAAGTTTCATACAAATTATGTGATCCTGTTCTTTTTACGAGTGCAGAGACCAAGCATTTTGGAACATCAACAAATGGAAAGGGTACCACAAATTCTATGTATCCCTAAACCACTGCACTGGATAAGTTTGGTTTTGTTTCAGGCTCAACTTTCCTTGGCTTACTCAAACAGCAAACAAAGTCAAAACAAATAAAATTGATGGTATTCAGTTCTTACGTTAGCTTTTCCATTTAACATCTCTGAAGTTCCTGCTCTTTATTTTTTTATTGTAAGGATGTTGCAATCTGGTGGTAATCACAGGATGAGTAGTTAATTATCAGGAAATCTCATTTAAAGTGTTCAGTGAAAGGTCATTATTCATCATGAAATGGAAAAATTTAAATTAAAGCAGCTCTAA
This sequence comes from Centrocercus urophasianus, assembly GCF_019232065.1. Classification (NCBI taxonomy): domain Eukaryota; kingdom Metazoa; phylum Chordata; class Aves; order Galliformes; family Phasianidae; genus Centrocercus; species Centrocercus urophasianus. Next base: position 5,087,160 of record NW_024884697.1, on the reverse strand, counting down.
TTGGAAAAAATAAAATAAAATCAAAGCATGGTATCTAACACTTCATCCTGGATTTTGATAATGCAAGAACTAAGCATGTGATCCTCAAAAGGAGTTTTTTTTCCAAAGCGAGTATCTACAGAGCTCTGAAATTGTATTACAAATATGTTCTTACTATTAAACACCATCTTCTGCTTATAAAAATGTTTTCCAAGCCTTTTAGAAAGCTCCTCATGGAAAAGAAGCAGTAGATGTCAGAATTACACTCTTAGGTGCTTTTTTCAGACTTCTAATGAGTTTCCTTCATTAATGACAGTTCGACTTTACTAATGATCAGGGTGTTTGTATTCTTGGTTTATTTTAACTTGTCCTATAAATTTGTGGGTATCTCTAAAAATCAGTCTGTTTAAGTTATTATTTTATTGTAGCTGTGATTCTTACCCAGAAAAGATGGCATTCATTTCGTTGTTGTGAAATGATTTAGGCAGAAGTCAAATAGCATTCCTGTTTAGAGCTATTTGTGCACACATTTTTCAATATGTGTGTATGAAAATGTGCAGTTGATTGGTCCTTTTGAAGAGTCTCTTTGCCTGTAACAAGTTGGTGAATTTATGCAGGCATGAAAGAGAGTTGGTTTTAAACTTCTGTCTCAGGCTTTGAAGTTACCAAGGGAGTTGGAACTTGTAATGGGGTTCCTCAAGGTTGTCCTTACATATGCACCTAACCTGTGTAAATGGAAAAAGCCATAACGAATGAAAATTCACCTGTGTGAAGTACTTCACTATTAAATACTATTAAATAAATTATATTTAGTAATACTTATTATTACAGGCATATTAATACAGCTGTGTATTTGGTACTGGGTGACTGTACACGAAAATCCGAACTGGATGCTGCTTCCCTAGAAGATGAGCAGCACGCCCTCAGCCTTGCTAATCCATTGTGTTCCCTTGCCATTTCTTCTTTCCTGTAGCTTCTCATTTTGTCTGTTTCTCAATTACTGACTTTTCACAAATTCTACTGATTCTTTTTCACCAAGAAGTCAGACATGTATGTGGTTCATTGCTTCAGCACCTGCCTGACGGTGTGCCATAATCTCTTCTTCTTTTCTTCCTGATCTGGTCATTGCCTTCTTACGGAGATCTATCCTGGTATGCTGAACTGTTTTGAAGGATGTTACTTTCTGATGTTTACAGATACGGGCTGCTCAATGTCCTGAATGGCTTTCTTTGCATTTTTCCCAGGTTTCAATGCGGTTTACTAACCGTTGACACCAATACTGTGTATAAAATCTTTCATCGGTTCATAGTTTCTCCAAGACTGGATGGATAGCTGACTGAAAGCTTTGTGTACATTTTGTAAATGACCATACAATCCCACGGGTCTCCAGTTCTGACTTGTGCAAGTCTTTGGGAGAGTGGTTGAAGTTTGTTTCTTACAGACGATGAGCGCGTGTCTCCAATTCCAGGTTGGAGATTAGCAGAGATTAGAGAACCAGACAGAACAGACTTTCAAACATAATCTGTTTAACAGCTTATTCCACTTTTTCCCCTTCTTTTTTTTTATTCCATCCGTTTGCTGAACAAGGAAGAGTCTTGCACAGGTAGACTGTCAGAAATATTTCTGTTGGACGCTCGAACACATGGGCAGAGTTTACGTGAAGGTTCCTGCTGTGTATTTGTAATTATTTTGGATACTTAATAACCATTAACTTAGTCTCCTAAAGAGCAGTTTTTATCTTAACAACAATGAAATGAAGTCTTGCCAAGTGCCAACACGTCATACTTTTACCTGTCTTGAGCTGCCCAAAAGTTGGGTGTCCAGGGCTAAAGTGGGTGCTGATGCCTCTTCTGCATCCACCTGCTTCTTCCCACTGATCATACAGTGAAAAATCCCAGCCAGAAGACAGTTGGTGTAATGTAGGTCAGCTGAGTCACCCTCCTCAGGTGTCTGTCTTCTCTGTAAAACGATCCTATTAGGGCTACTTTAGACAAAGTCCTGACTTCTAGATGCTAATTTAGGACAAGTTTCTCACTGAGTTTTTAATTGAGAACAATGTTGTCCAACTGTTACTATTTCAGAGCAGTTTTATGGTATGGCTCCTCACAGTGCTGTGAACCTTTAACCCTACTTACTGATACAGTCAATGGCTGATATTTTTGGAAAGAAACTGTCATAGCTCTGTTATGAAGCACCTGCAATGAAAGCCACTGCTGGCAGTTTCTTCTACAGGAACATCTGGAAATGCAAATTTACACTATGGGGTACTGTGGGTTTGTCAGCGCAATTTTTTAAATTGAAAACAAAAAGCTGTAGAATAGCATGAAAAATGTTGACCCAGTCACAGCAAAGTGTAAATAAGTATTTTTAAACTAAATGTGCTCGTGTAAATTCGTCTTCAATAAGATGTATAGAAAATGTGTTTAACTTTCTTCCTGTATGAAATTACAGAAATGCTGCAGTCTCTGGCACAGCGTCCAGCTCCAGCAAACACGAATCGTGAACGGCGGCCTCGTTACCAGCATCCAAAGGGAGCACCTAATGCAGATCTAATCTTTAAAACTGGTGGGAGGTAGGACAATCTTCTTCTTAAATGTTTTAATTCTGCTTCTGGGCAAGTAATTACCTCCATAATCAAGATGGGTAATGATCTGCATAATTCAAGTAGATCTGTTGGTTGCTTTCTTTCTGTTCAAATCCTGAATAAGATTTTGTGCTTCTAACACAGCTTCTATGAATACATCTTTGACAGAGGCTGGGAAGGCAGGGGATTATTTTTCAGAGTCGAGCCTCTTTGTTACTGGGAAAAAGATGCAAGTCTGCTTCCCCAGTGAGAGGGGGAAGAAGATACACAATGGTTTCTAGAGAATCTCTCTGTGGCTTCTTTTTCACACAGAGGTGATGACACACTGGAACAGGTTGCCCAAGGAGGCTGTGGATGCCCCATCCCTGCAGGCATTCAGGCCAGGCTGGATGTGGCTCTGGGCAGCCTGGTCTGGTGGTTGGCAACCCTGCAAATGGCAGGGAGTTGGAACTGGATGATCATTGTGGTCCTTTTCAATCCAGGCCATTCTGTGATTCTGTTCTTAATTTGGTGACCTATAGATCTCTGTCCAGTATTTAAAAGCCTAAAGGGAAAGAAGATGCAGCCAAGGCAGGGAAGGGGTAAGAAAACCTGTCACTTGTGGTGCACAGGAGCATAACAAAAAGAGGATTAACATGAGAACTATTCCTTAATGGTCATTCCCTAGCCATTGCTTAATAGTCACTGTACAGCTTTAATATAATCTCAGTCTCTTTTCTTACTCAAAGTAATCTTCGTAGAATAAGCTATGATATTTAACTCTGCAGCACAAATCTGAAAAGACAGAGGTTCAGATGAGATGCAGTATTTTCACGTTTCTCTTTTTGAATATTAATTTTGGAGCTGGATATATGGAGCAGCAAGCAGAAAAGGAAAACTTCACCTATCAAGTCTTTGTAAGCCACAAATAAGTTAATAATGTAATGTGCTATGTTACAGCAATATTAACAACTTCTCTGGTACATTTTTGTAAGCATTTTATGGCATTCTGATCTCTTATTCCACTGGGTCCCCTATTGCTTTTACACAAAAACCTCTTTTTTTAACAAGGACTGCATTTTAAAATAACTAAATGTAGCTCAATAAAATGAGTAATGCTGCCCATTCAGCTTTTTCACTTCACTGTGGCCTAATACTGTCATAAAAATAAAAACTATTGAATTTTTCTGAATTGCCATAATACCTACAAGTGTTTCACAGCTAGCTGTGCAGTCTTCTCTTGTAGATTTTTGTCATCTTTCTCAAATACCTTGCAGTCTGTGCAAGGAGTGCTCTGAAGTTACTCCTTAAATATAGCAGCGTGCCCAGCAGATGTGATACTCGAACAGTTTATGTAGTTCTTTTCAAAGCTTTTTTTCTCCAAATGTTTAGGAAAAACATAATATAGGATTTTACCATAAACTAGGTCAGACATTGTCCTCAGAACAGTTTGATCAGTGTTTGCTCGCTCAGATATTTGTGCCACGTGCTTGCAGTTCCGATCAAATTTTGTGTTATGTGATTTGCTCTTTGTTCCCTTTGATCTATAAGCTCCTCAAAGCAGAGACCAGGCAGTTAGTTTTAGTGGGCAGGCTTTATTTGCAGCATAGTGCAACATTCAGGCTCGCAGTCGCACATCAGTTGAGCCATCTCAGCCTGTAGAAAGAAAACTTCTGAACTCACAGCAAAGGATATTTAAGCAGAGCTTTGTTTATTGAGGACTGGGTCTGCCCATGGCTTACCACCATAGTACAGGTAATACATCACCTACATTTGTAAGAGCTGCTGACTTACGGGATGTTTTCAGGATTGTCTTCTGACTTTGAAGGATGGGTTGCAGTGTTCCTGCACAGGCTGCCCTCGCTTTCTGGTCAACAAATTACCCCACCAACCTCCATGTGAACACTGGTCTTTTCCTATTTATTGAGAGCAAAATTTTCATGTTAAGCAATTAATGTTAGTATCTGTTTGAAAGAAAGTAATATCTGTTCACTACAGATTCCCATACATGATGAGTGAGCTTGTTTGGGTTGTATTTTTTATGTACAAAGAATAGATCAGTTGTTTTCTTGCAGTATTAACTCTAAATTTACTGAAAATAATTATGTCTGTTCTTTGAGAGAGGAGATCTAGAATGAAAAGTTGTTTGAGGATAAGAAAGATCTGAGCAAGTAAATCTCCTAGATTCCATTGTAAGGCACAGTCTCACAGGTTCTAAAGTTAATGGCAAGATGAGGGTTTTGGTTGGCTAAGAATGGAAGAAGAATTTGGTGTTTTAACTGCTAAGCATACCCCTAAGGACCAACATCTCAAACATCTTTCAGAAAGGTGGATCCAGATCTTTCTGTCATAGTAGTTGACTCAAAAATTAACAGAGCTCTCTTGTATGCTTTTGGCCCTGCACAATCTGGTAACCCTGAGTGCCCAGCAGGCTGTGACCTCCAGAGGGCCCTTTGAACCTCAAGTTTGTTGTGGTTCTGTTTTGGTCCAGCAGGGCCCTAACATAAATAAATGATCAGGATAGTTCTAAAAACGATGTCTGACTAATGACAGCAATTTCCCCTTTCCCCCCCTCACACATGCACATTTGCAGCCCTTTCACCTGCAATAACACCACTGTAAGTGGGAGAGTGAGTGAATGACAGTGGCTGTAATGTGGGCATCACATAAATAAGAAAAGTCTTCCTGTAATATTTACTCTATTTGTTAATAACCTGTTTCTGTGGTGAAATAAATACCGCACAGTTCTTGTTCACCTGCTGTAGGGAACCTGCTTTAGCAGGGGGGTTGGACTCAATCTCTGGAGGTCCCTTCCAACCCCTATAATTCTGTGATTCTGTTATTTGGTGTGTGCTGAACGCTGCATCAAAAATCACAGCTTTCTGCTGTTAGTTTGTAATTGTGTGCTTCTGCAGCCTCGAGTATTGGCACTTACTAATCCTGCAAGGAGAGGATTCATTTTGGGACACAAACATGTAAGGCTGACTGACTTTAAAGGCAATGTACTGTGATTCCAATTGAAAGTGGAATTCCTCAGTTTGCTCCAGCAGAACTCAGCAGACAGCTGTCTTCACTCTTACTTTCAGATCTATGGCATTGAAGGAGAACTCTGGTTACCCAACTGTTACACTTCAGCAACTCTACAATGTTACAACAATATTTTTTCATGTGGTATTATCAGGAAAACACTCTTATTGAAGTGAGGGCTGTTCTTCAAAACTGTAGAAGTTGTTTCCTTGTGCTTTAAGAGGACTGAGGTCCATTAAAAGACTTAGCTCATAAAAGGAAAAATAAATAACCTCATTTTATGACTTTCTTTTAAGCATAAGCTTCCAAGACAGAAAACAGAATTACACTGAGAGAGGTCTTCAAAAAATCAAAAACACTTGGTAGAGTTGAGCCTTGTCTTAAAAAAAAGCCAGCAGTCTCAAAACTGGCTGCTGTTCTGAAAGTGCAGCCAAGGATGGAGGACCTGTCGTCGTCAAAAGGCCCACTGGGATGCGTGCATAAGCTGACAAACTAAATCATACTTAATTGATAATTTCAGCTCTACAGTTTGCATCTGACTCTTATTTCCCTTTAATAAAGAAGAATGAAGCATGAAGGTAATAACAGGATGCTAGGATTTTATTAGCCAGATATTCTCATTATAGTATTTTGTTAATGCTCTGAAAAATGAGAGTACAGCTAATAAGGAAAAATGTGAATTTAACCTCATGGTTTCCTGTTCCAGCTGCTGGATGAGAATACTTCTTACATCACCCCCTCATAGCTGTTGTACTGATCAGTATTACATTTTGAAGCTTTCCACTCACTTATTAATGGGATGTCAGAAGCCACAGGCAGTGTGAATCAGGTTGCTCTTATCCTGTTCACCTCGGCCTGGCTGGCTGCCATTCCCTTGTGCAGGGCAAACCCTCAGGTGCAGATGTGGCAGTGTCTCAGGAGTGGACAGATGTATTCCTTGGTTCATCACACTGCTTATGAAATCCTCAGTTCTCATTTCCAGTGGTCTTTTCCATTCTTTTGAAGATATGGGAAGATCACTTCTTCAGCAGTATCGCTTTGCTCTTGGTTAAGACAGTGAAATTGTTCCCATCAATGTTTTCTCACTAACTTAAATTCTCCCAATTTCATATGTAACGGATTCATCCTCATTTCCTCATATGTACTGAGGATTGGTGTTTCTGAGCATTGTCACAAGTCCCAGTTTTCTGCTCCAGGTAAAACCCTGCATCTTTATGTCATAGGGCATATTGGCCACTGCCAGCAGTGTGGCTGAGAAAATGACTCTGATGGTGTTACAAGTTGCAGGCATTAAAACAGAGAAGGGAGGCAGAGGAGGTGGTTGTAAAAATTTGCATTCATAGTTGAAGTTGCTTTTAATGACAACTCTGTACAGAGTTTGATCTTGCCAAATACAGGTTTGGATGGAGTTCTTTTGACCCCCTTTTGTTCATTTTTTTTTCCCCTCTTATTACTTGCAAAATTGCATAGCAAGTGCATAGCTTTTGTCTTTAACCAACTGACTTTCAGCTGTTCTGTGCTGGTTATTGGTTTGGGGAAAAATGCCACATGAAATTCCTGTCTTTGGAAGTAATGCTGCTGCCCTGACTTCTACCAGCAGCATCCTGCCCCAGTCCTTTGGAACACTGCTCCCCTGCCCTATCTGTCACCAGCACACCATGCCACCTCTGTTTTGAATGAGTGTGATTTGTACTAACTTAAATACATGCAGCTAGTTTTAACAGTTCTCCTTCCCTCTGCATCAGCAGTGAAATTATTTCTAAGGGATGCAGGAGAGGTAAAAGCACAATTCTGCAATTCACTGCTCTTGAAAGCTTTTTCCCTCACTTGTAGCATTCTAGTAAACATGTTAAGACTGAACTTCCTTACATTGAACCACACAACCAATGGTTTTGAGTGTGCCAGGAGTTGGAATGTTCTGTTATATTAAAGCATGATTACCAGCAGTGCATCAGCTCAGTGCTTTCTGACAACTTATTGTGCTTAAATCACAAGAATACTGAATAACTGAAGCACTGAATAACAAAACAATGGGATACATAACAATACCAAACCATTGTGGAAACCTTTCCTGTTAAAATAAATGTGGAAAGTGCTATGTCTTGTAAGATGTCCAGTAAAAGCTAGTTTTAGATTAACTTCCTGTTTAACAAAAGCTTGAGGTTCGTGCAGTAATGTAAAGAATATGGCCTGATTTATTTACATTGTAAAAGACTTGAGTACACGGTGGTGCAGCTTCCTTGTGGGTGTAAATATTGTCCAATCTTTACCTTGTTTTGCACTACAGAATTTTAATTTGCTGTCTAGAACTCAGTAGATAAGGAGTTCAGCACAGCTCTCAGCTACTGCATTTGAGGCAGTGAGACCCAGTTAGCATTACTTGTGGATTTCTTTGTCTTACATCATTTGCAGGAACGTGATACAGTAACTTCTCAATGCATGTTTCATTTCAGTGCGTTATCACATCAGCTGTGCACTGCAGCAGGAGGATAAGTCCGCTCTCTTTGTTCTGGACCGTTTCAGATTGATCTGGTTGTGTAAGGAATTTGTTTCCTGATGCGTCTGCCTTATTTTGTCCAGCATGGTCTCTTTTAAAATGTATATGGATACTAGAAATATGTAACTTCAATACGTAGAGGCTACAGGCTTACCAAAACCACCAGCAGTATATCGCAGCGTTTGCTAATGAGGATAGTAGGGGATATTTCTCATTAAACTATTTTTTTTTGTCTTTTCTTAGGAGACGTTGATCCAGCAGCAAGTGTCATTTCATTAGGTCCTGTATCTCTGATGTTGTGGATAGTGGAGTCCTCCAGCAATTAAGTGAGAGCAGTGGACACATCTCAGCATGTCAGTCTAGAGCGTTCGGAATGGAAACCTGGGCCAGGCTGGGGCCGTGGGGCAGAAGCAGCCTCCTCTCTTCCCCCCAAAACCCACACGGAACGCGTGGAAGCTTCCAGTCATGGCCTGCCAAAAAAAACAAACAAAACAAAACAAAAAAAGCTTTTTGCAATGGGAACCATGTGAGGGTTACTCTTCTCATAGGAGCCAGAAGTGAACGAATGAAATGGTCAGCTTGACCAGCGAGCAGCTCAATGAGAACTGCGATCAACCTGAAGCTCAGATGGATGACACTGGAGTGGAAAAGGTCTCGATGGCTCAGAGTGGGGGAAAACAAAGTTCTGTGCTTGATGCAAACTGTATTCTCTTTGTGTTGGAAGGCTATTCTTTGGGGGCTGTGAATCTACAGCTGAAAAATGGGGAGCAAACAGTGAAATGCGAAAGAAAACTCTGATGTGGGAGAGCTTCTTATCGAACATCAGCTACTCCTCACAGATCTCTGGTTAAGGAGTGAGCTTTTGCTGCCAGACAAGCAGGAAAGATGGGTTGGGGAGTGGGGAGGGATGAAAAACTTAGGAGCCAAGGAGGTAAAATGTTTGTTAAGGTTTAAAATAGAACGTGAAGTTGATTAACACGGGGTGTTGACTCATACTGCTTAGAACAGCCTGACACCAGCCTAAGGACAGGGATATAGCTGAGCCCATTGTATGTATCATTGAAAACCAAAACGTGCCAGTCAGCGTCACGGGGAGGTTGAGGAGCGGAGCCGATGTGTTGTTGATCTTCATGGGTTGGTAAGCCTCTGTGTCTATTGAAACAAACAAATGAAAAAGTTTAAAAAAAAAAAAAAAAAAATTAAAGTCTGGAAACAAGTAGAATTTTTATTTTTTTTCTAAGTAGAAGTGAGGTTTCTTGGTCTGTTTCTGACAATCTGTTATTTATTAGCATAGGTTTTTGTTTGCTTTCAGGTAGAAGTAGTTAATTCAGTTAAGGAGCTCACCTGTATGTTATTACTAATTCTTTTTTTTCTAGCTCTTTTGAAATTCTTTTTATCACTGTTTTTGGTTTCTGCATGTAGGAAGGGAGACTTGTAAAATTGTAACATTTCATAAAGAAATGCCGCCCGATCTTCACCAGCTTCAGAAATCTGACCTTTGCCAATGCTGCAATAAAGTGTTGTAATTTAGAAGCGGTGTCTGTTTCTTTACATTGATTCAAGATTTTTAAAACATGCCACTTACATCATGTTCTTTAATCCCAGAATTGAGCAGGGAAGTTGGGGAAGTGGAGCTGTGTGCAAAGGAGCAGACGTAGAGCTGCAGCGGCACGCAGCGTAACAGCCTTTAGGGCGCGGAAGGCCTGCGATGACTGGGGCACGTCTGCCCTGCAGACCCGGGTCTGTCGTGGCTGTGGGTGTGAAGTGCCCTACGAGGAGGAATGCTCTGTGCGAAGGCGAGTCTGTGGTTCAGGTCTGGGATGGAAACAGCAAGCTTTTATGAATCCCGTTTGTAACTGTGCTCCTTCAGAAGAGTCTGAAGTTCTGCAACAAAATTCACATCTCTTGAAGTTCTGCTTCCATGATGACAAATACCTGTCCGTTCCTCATCGTTACAGTCAGAGCCTTGATTTACTGAGGGTGATTTCCTTTTCTTCCTTTGCTGCTGAGGTCCAAAGGATTCCATTTCTCCACTGAGCGTTGCCTGAGCTTTGACAGAAGCCATGGATTACAGCAGCCTGCGTTTGGTGGTTCTGTTTCGGATGGCGACTCCATTGAACAAAGCACAGCTCACACAGTGCTGGCTTTGTACCTTTGCAGCCGATTTAACCCTAAACCAAGTGCTCAAGAATTGTACATTTTGGTCGATGCTCTTCTGTGATCTGCACGTCTCACTGCTTTGCCCGCATGCAGGATGTTTATTTCTAGCTGACAGCGACTCATCTCATACAACCACACTTGTCCTCCTGTGCAGTGACCCAGGTGCTCTGCCATGTCACTGGAGACATTTGAGCTCTGCTATCAGCATGGGCAGAGGACAGAGGATGTCCTTGCCAAGAGGATGTCACAGCAAGCGATCCAAGAGCGCTCGGAAGCAGTGAGGGGCAGAGCGTGTTCCCATCTGGGAAAACGTGCGTGGGTGAATGAGAAATTGCTTCACGTCCTTGACTGCATAAAGGATTTCTCCCCTGTCTTGTCTTCTTCTGGAAAGAATTTGGACTCTTTTCCGGGCATTTGAAGCTGAGCTTTCACTGATGCTCACATCAGTGCTCATGGAGCTGGTGAGCAGGAGGTGCGCTGTGTGCTTTATGGCACCGCAGCTGAAAGCCTCCGTGGGCTCAGGGCTGTGCAGCTCCTGCGTGGAGGATGGGTCGCAGGAAATGATTCTTGTGAGTGGTGAGGCACTGGCGAGGTGGTGGTGATTGCTGTCCCTGGAGGTGCTCAGGAGATGTGCAGATGTGGCACTGAGGGCTGTGGTTAGAGGGCATGCTGGGGGTGGGAGGATGGTTGCATGGGATGATTGTGGTGGCCTTTTCCAACCTTAATGATTTTGTGATTTGAAGGTGGTGAGGCTCCAAAACTCTCAAGTGTGAGATTCATTGGGATTGTAGTTAGGGGCAGCACCTCGAGCTGCAGCTGATGGACGCTGTTTTTTTTACCTTGCAATGCTGTCATGTGATAAAATAAGCAACTATTTTTTAAATTATGAATTGCTGAGCTTTCAGACTTGCTACAATTTTATTAACTTTCAAGTCCTCCCAAGAAAGAAGCCTGTTCCGTTTGTTAACCAGATGAAATTACCATATTCAGCCACAGCTGGTGCATGCGAGGTAATTTGATGCACATTAAGGCATAGATAACAACTTCTGCATTGTGAAAGCTGCCTGCTTTGCTTGACTTTTCATCTGTTCCCTTTTGCAGCTGGCCTGTTCCCTCGCAGCATTGATTGTGCACTTGGCAGGAGCCCGGCACAGGAGCTCCAGCAGCTTGCTGATGCAGAATTCTCTTTGCTTTGAATGGGAACGTTATCTGACTTCAGTAAATGTGGTGCTGTTGGAACACGCTGACTTGCCCGCTCGTTTCCAAAGACGGATTTGGTCAGCTGGAGGCAATTCTGGCCTTTCCACCTGGGCAGCACCAGCATGGATACAGATGGGGACGGCCGAGGGCAAGCAGCTATCAACCTGTGCTAACAAACAGCCCGCGTGCGTCCAGCCACAGAGAAACCACACTGCAAAGCATGGTCAGATACAGGCCCCGACCTGCAGTCGTCTCGCTGTCTGTCTGGAGGTACAGATACATGGGAAAGTCATTAAGGGGCCTGCTAATTCCCCACAGTTGCCCACAAGAGGGGATGCTGTAGTCTTGAGGCTATGTATCCAAGAGAGAAATCTTCAGAAACGCCGTCACGCCACTGCCGTGAGCCTGCCACTGCCCTCACTCAGTGCTCTTCTCCATTCTCCCTTCTCTTTGGAGCTTCATAACTTGTTTGTTCTGTGATGATGCTTTTCCCCACTCCTGTGCTTCACTGTCCCTCCTCAGAACTCTATAAATAGGATTTCCTCACCAGCGCCGAGCGGTTCCGAGCGTGCTGCACACAGGAAACTATTTGGGTAGGAATCAAACAAGAGCCTGAATGTCAAAACATTGACTTGCATTGTTTGGGTTATAAACTTTGCCCTTAAGTTGTTATTGTTGGGGTAGGATTGTGACATTAAAACACGGTGCTTGTGGTCGCTGTCAGTAGAACAAACACTGAGCTGTTAAAAAGAACAGCGCTCCTTCCTTCCTCTCTCCTTTCCCTGGAGCTGAGCTCTCAGGCAAATAAAAATAGTGGTGAAGCTGAAAATGGTGGGGTAGGTTTAGATTTTGCAAGTGTTTATTTATTTGTTCTTTGATGTGCACCTGTATGAAAGGAATATGTTGTGTGTAGGATCAAGGGGAACAGCTTTTTCTTCTGGAAGCCAGTAATGATTGACAACTTTGCAGTGTTATCCCTAAAGTTTTTGGATTAATAAATTCTCTAAATTGTTAAGGCTGGAGTTTGGGTACCTTAATCCGTAATCCCACTCCTGTGTCCAACTCTACATCACTGCAAACTTAAGAGAGGTGGTGGATGCCCCATCCTTGAAGGCATTCAAGGTCAGGCTGGATGGGGCTCTGGGCACCTGATCTAACTGTAGGTGGCCCTGTGCACTGCAGGGGAGGGGGACCAGAGGGCCTTTAAAGGTCCCTTCCAATCTGGGGCTCCAGTGATGACTGTGTGATGATGACTCCCAGTGGATCCTTTTCTAACTGGAGCTATTCTGCGATGCTCAATCCCATGCCCAAACACTCTGTGGGTTTACTGCTACCTGGGAGCTCACCCCAAATCACAGCCAATTGCCTTTTGGCTCCAGGCACCCCACGGCTGCTGCGTGCAGGGTGTTGCCATGAGCGATTCGTGGGGCAGAGCCCAAGCACATGGGATGGGATGCCTGGGAAAGGCTGCACTGGGCAGACAGTGCCCATTTCCTGGGCTCGAACGCATTACAAAACTCATGTTGTAAAGAAAAATTACACCTAATCAGGCAAACAAAATCCAGTTAGGAAGGCAGGAAATGTTCCAAGGTAATGAAGTTTGTCTGTGTCGTGGAGCTTTACGACTGCCCTGGCGCTGGCTTCTATGTTGAAAATAGAAATGTGCTGACAACTGTTTCCTAATAGAAGTTTAAATATGAAGAAGTGATCTCCTTCTTTCTGCTGTACCTTGTTCAGCCGGGAGAGGAGGAGGCTCTGAGGAGCCTTCCTGTATTTAAAGAAAGGTTATGAGCAGGAGAGAGAGGGACTTTTTACATGGGTGGATACTGACGGGACAAGGGGGAATGGCTTTACACTACAAGAAGCGAGATTTAGGTTTGAGGGTAGGAGGAAATTCTTTACTCAGAGGGTGGTGAGGCACTGGCACTGCTGCCCACAGAAGCTGTGGGTGCCCCATCCCTGCAGGTGCTCCAGGCCATGTTGAATGGGCTCCTGGGCAGCCTGAGCTGGTGGGGGAACCAACCCATGGCAGGGGCTGGAAATGGGTGGGCTTTGAGGTCCCTTCCAACACAGGCTGTTCTATATTCTGTGTGTGTGCTGTTTTCCCTCTGCTGGGTGAGCAGGCAGAGAGGAGGGGATGACAGTCACACAGCTCCATGACATGTGCAGTAACAGAAGCCCAACAGGTAGAGAGCATTACAGGAAAACATGGGGGATGTTTGTTGGAAGTTTGTTGGAAGTTTGTTGAAAGTGACCTCCTAGGACCAATAAGGAAGTGAGTGATCGCATTGTAATGGAGCGAACTGAGGCTGAATCACAGGGAAGTAACTTAAGCAGGCTGGAGTTCAGAGCAGAGCCCAGGCTGTTGTTCAGCTGCTGGGTGACTGCAGGCGTGCCAGTGCACAGCTGGGATCCTGGATCCACGAGGGCACAGCCACTGTGAGGGGAGGGACCGAAGCAGCAGCCGGACCGCTTTGGTCAATGGAGATGTGCATCCTGTGGGCTTTGGAAACTGGAACTGTGCCCAGCTCTGGGGCTGAAGAGGGTTTTCTTTTATTTTCCTTTAATTTCAAACCTTCAGCATATGCATTAGCTGCCTTTTTTTTTTCTCTTTTTTTTTTCCTCCCTCCTCCAGTGCAGCCTCTCAGATTGATGCTCTTGGTCACTGGAAGGGCCACGTGCAGATGCTCCGAGTCCTGGGTCACAGTGTGATGCCACCTCCCTTTCGAGCTGCTTGGAGCTGCCACTCCTGTAACTCCAGTGGGTGCCGGGAGCTCGGGATGCCTCTGAATGCTCAAGGCTCTTCAAAACATTAATTACAGCTCACAGAAAGTACGAAGACTCACAAATGAAAGAGGAACTTAAGCTGAGCAGCCCTGCACGCCTGCCAGCTGGGTGCTCTCCTGTTCCTCACACCTGTTCAGTTTAATCCTGAAGTTACCCAAGCCTCTTCTGCTTTTATTTTGCTGGCTGCAAACAGCAGGAGGTTATTAGGGCCCAGTGGAAAACCTGCAGGCTGAGAAGCAGTGGCTGCCACCACCCATCTTCTCTTCCAAATCCCTTGAGCTGAGAACACTGCTGACCCTTCAGCTGTTTGAAGTGCGGCGTTTCCTCCTCTGGGAGAGGTCACTTTGCTCGGGAAGAGAAAGCCCACATGAAAAACGTGAAAGCGAAGGGTGTGTCCTCATGGAAAGGGTTTGGCTCCATCCAGTCTGAGGACCCTCCTTACCTCAGTGGGAAAGTTATTTATAAGCTGAGAGTCAGCCCTGCAGGAAAGAAATGCTGTGCATCCTGCATGCAAGCAAGGCAGGGGTTGTTACTAGAAGGAACTGTGCAGGTGGGGGGGAGCGGGGAGAAGTACTGCACTAAAGGCCTGATTCCCAGTCAGCTGTGAGAGCTTATAGCAGATGCATTAAGCTTGGTGTATCCCCACCCAGGGGCAGTGCACAAGAAGAGGGCTCAGCCCCTGCTGGGGCTTCAGCACTTGGGTTCCTGCCCAGTCCTGCTTGCAGGACAGAGCTGTGGGTCACACAGCCATAGCTGCATGAAGGTAACAGTCATTAGTGTTATTAGC
The DNA here is from genome assembly GCF_019232065.1 of Centrocercus urophasianus. Classification (NCBI taxonomy): domain Eukaryota; kingdom Metazoa; phylum Chordata; class Aves; order Galliformes; family Phasianidae; genus Centrocercus; species Centrocercus urophasianus. The sequence goes on along the minus strand of NW_024884697.1, from coordinate 5,072,160 downwards.
CATTGAACAGTGGCTTTCTTCCTTGAAGGAAGAGGCAAGCTACCACGATAATGAATGAAATTCATTGGTTTTATCTCAATTTAATAGAGGATTTATTGGATTTGTGCAAGACAGTTGCTTCTAACATAAGAAAAAATACCACAGCAACATATACACACAAAACAAGGTACACAAAACAGAAATAAGGTTATATACAGATTATTAGCAGCTAGACTCATAGCTTCATATAGCACATGGCTTTACTCACTACAGTTTTAGGCACAGTGAAGAGTTTACCAACTGGATATTTGCTATGGTGAAAGGCTACGACAAATGCGTCATCCATGGGGACAGAATGAAAAGCTGAGTCCCACTTCCCCGCAGCTGAGAACATGGCCCTGCACAAGGCTGAAAGAACACAGTCCAGCTAATTCAGCACACTGCAGCTTTAGTATTAAACATTAAAATTTACAGAGATACATTTTTGAGTAGGGTTCCATTAGAGAGTCAGTGAACGGCTGAATTTCAGTGGGACATTGAGTGTCACCTCCCCCAGCTCTCGCTTAGCCTGGATTCTCAGCTGTAAACAACCCAAAGTAGAGCTGGCAGGGAACGATTAGATGTGAAGATTGCTCAGTACGTCCCTCACATGTATAATGTAAAGTTGTCTTTAACAGCATTCACAAGCACAGAGGCCATGAAACATTCAGGTTGACTTAGCAGGTTACATTAATAAATTATGATGCATCAGCCCCACGCTGTCCGCATGTGAGACTCCAGCCCAGGCAGCACTGAAGCAGGTGCTGTGATGCTTTTCTGTGCTTCCTTTTCTTCCAAATTGAGGACTGCAGACTGAAATCCCAGCAAAATAAGAATGTGATTTCCTTCCAGCATACAAGACGCCTTCTTTGTTCCAGCAGGACTTCTCACGTTTGATTATGCATGCTTACTGTTCTGCCAGCCTCAGGAATGGCTGCATTTCTTAATCACTGGGTGCTTATGTACAGTATGGCTGTCACAGGGAGGAATGTGATCACAGCAAAAAGGCTGCAAAGAATTACTGAGCAACAGAACCGTCCAGATACCGTAACAACACAATTAAACATTTAAAGCAGCAAGCAGATAAATTAAAAACAACAACCAAAATCTTTAACTTATGAGGCAGGTTAACAGCGACGAGAAGATTCTTCCTTCACAACAGCTTCATTTGCAAATACAGCTCAGCAGGTTTGAAATACTTTATCACAAGAAATACAAACTTGTTTATCACAGTTATGTCAGAGCTCCTCTGAAGGGTGCGGCAGTTTCTATCATTGCCACTCCCCTCCTCCCCTCCAAGGGTTAGGAATCAGCTTCTCAGGGAAGAGAGGGGGCTGCTGGGGGCTTCAGAAAGTGCAGAGAATAAAGGAGTTTTCTCCTTTAGAGAGAGAGCCTGAGAACTCCTGCTTGTGTGGGAGGCTGGGGTTTGGCATTGGGGTTCTCAATGGCTGGTTTTGATAGTTTCAGGTATGAAAAGGAAAGGGAGTTTTACTACAGAAGAGCAGCTTTGCCATCTATGCTAAAAAAAAAAAAAATAATAATCCCAAAACATACCAGCACACGTTTTGGGACCATCATGAAAAGCATGTCTGTTGAACAAAGGCAAAATACGCTAACATGGACCCTCCAGGAGCAATGTACTTTTACATCCCACTCTCTCCTGTGACTCCATTTAGCCTGCAGGAATTTTGGCTGTAATTTGTTATGTATTGGCAGGGCAGAATCAAATAAGGCTCTGAGCAGAGGGTTATTAGATCTGTCAGACTAGAGGAAAATCAAATGAGGTTTTTTTTCTTTTTAGAAGTATCAGAATTTACACCTTTGCAGTGTAGCACAGCTGGTGTTGAAAAGCAGCAGCTTCTTCATGGGAACACCAAGATGAAAGGTGAGACTTCTGACAGAACCCTCTCACATTTGGTACGGAGTTGACTCGTTCCTATGGCTTCTCCTACAGAACAGCTGGGATTGCAGATTGTCAGGAGGCTCTTTGGCTGGCAGTGCAGAAAGCAGCACAGGGCCCGTATCCTTGAGGCCTGTCTGGTGCCTTGCACTGGACACAGGTTGTGAGGGCAGGGCCAGGAAGCAGCAGCAGCTGGGAAGAAAGGAAGGCAGCTTTGAGCAAAGCAGCAGAATAATGCAGTCACCCACTCCAAAGCCTGCGCTGCTCCAGTGAGAAGGTCAGAACTGGAGCTGCCCTCTGCACAGTCTTCGGTTGAGCGGGCACAGAGCAACAGAGCAGAAGAGTCCGCCACCAGAAGGGAATGAAAGCAAAGCCTGATAATACAGACAGCGCCACTGAAGTGTCACACTGGTCACAAGTTCCAGTTTTGACTTATCTTGAGCTCCCGTAACACAGACGTGTGTGCGAGACAGAGCTCTCGTGGGATTTTTGGCTTTAAAAAGAGCAAAAGGAAGATTGTCCATTGTTTGCTATGTACAACAATACTGCACTGTACACTTCATTAACTAGCTGTCCTCTGCTACAGTCCAGCATTACTTAAATAAAATTCTTCTTAACCACAAAGAACAACAGATGAGTCTCTCTACAAGAAGCAGGGCAGAAACCCACCAATGTATATGGCCTTACACAGTGCCAGTCTGTAACTAACAGCCATGCTGCAGTACCAGCATCTCCTTAGCTTGCTTGAGGCAGAGATCTTCCCATATCTCCTTCCAATCTGATCCCAATCCCATCAGGATTGTTCCAGCCCAAAGTCAAGCTGTGACTTCCCCTCCACTGTCACATTCCCATCCAAACTATGCAGTCTCTTTCAGCAGTCCCAGCTTACGCAGTGCCTCTCTCCTCGCTTCTTCTGTTGAGCCACGGCCAGAAAACTTCACTGTTACCCCCTGGGATCGAAATCCTGAAGGTCTGGGTAGTGAACCTGACCTCCTCCGCATATCCAGGGTTAGGTTAGGTTGCTTGTAATCATTAAAACCTTTTGCTGTGTTCTGCTGAGTGACCTTGCTAGCATTAAGAGCCACCTCTGGTTTGATTGTTACAGTTTTGCCCGTAGGAAGGAAAGGGCTGGGCTCACTTTTTAAAGCCTCGTGGATGTTTTGGTATCCATTGGGAACAGCATCTGCCTGCTTGGGCTGCACATCGAGCTGCTGAGTACCTGGGCCACGATGCACTGGGTCCTGAGCTGACTTTCCCTTAACAAGGCCAAGTTTTGTCAGGGCCTCATAGCGCGTTTGCTCAGAGGAGAGATCCCTTAAGGAAGAACTTCTGTTGCGTGACAAGAAATCATTTTTTTGCTGCCTCTCCTCCAATTCAGTTGCCAGAAATCCCCCATTGATGTTGGCCAGCACCTGAGCTCTCCGCTCCTGTACGTTCACTGCTGCTTTTGAGATAGTCTCGTTGAATTCTTTGCCACTGACATTTGTTATATTGATATTGCTTGGAAACCGGTGCAGTTTGGGTGCGGGCGCAGGAGGGTGCTTTGGAGCTGCAAAATAATCACCATTGGCTACTACAGTTTTCTTCCTGTCAGAATTCCCCTCCTTCAGGGCGCTGGGGAAACGCACCCTGCTCTCCATTTGCTGCTCAGACATCTTCTGGGCCACGATGAGTGGAGTGGGGACAGAGCGAAGCAATTTTGGATGCTGCACTGCAGGAGGAGGTGGAGGAGGCAGAGTCTCACACATCTGTGGTGCTGCTACAGAGGGATGTGGGGGAAGGTCAGCAGGTACAGCCAGCTTGGGGCTCTCAGCTCTCAGGGTAGCATCCAACACTTAAAAGAAAAAGCAAAAATAACCTCATTAAGTCACAGAGTCATAGAATGGCCTGGGTTGGAAAGGACCACGATGATCATCTAGTTCAACCAGCAGACCAGGCTGCCCAGAGCCACATCCAGCCTGGCCTTGAATGCCTCCAGGGATGGGGCATCCACAGCCTCCTTGGGCAACCAGTGCGTTACCACCCACCCAAGTCCTCACACAGAGCAGAACACAAGGGTTTCCTTTTGCCGAGAGTCAGCACACATCAGTACCACCTCCCCCAAACTTTCTAACAACTCAACCCATCTTGCCTATAACTGAACCACAAGCAGTGACATAGAGGATCCCAGAGTTCAAATCACTGTGTTGCCCTCCTCCCACCATTCACTCCGCATGCTGGCTTTACTGTGTGTCAAAAGGCTTCGTAAGTTTTGCACATTCTGATTTTTGATCAAAACTGGATTAGGTCACAGCTAGGTCAAAAGGAACAAACATTTTCAGGAAATACTGCTACCTGGTTCTGCATCTTTGCTGGGAGGGCCTTCATGGTCACTGCTCTCAGGTGTTGACTGCACCAAGTCAATGATATCTTCAGTCTCTGAATGACTGGACACGTTTTCTTCTGTTGACCTTGGAGACTGACAGTGGATGCCACTGTCACGTAGGACTGGTTCCTCCAAGTCATCTTCTAAGGCATCTATGGTTTCCTCAAAGAATGTGAGAACATCCTGCTCCTCATGAGTTAAGTACTTCATACTCTCATCATCCTACGTGGGGAAAAAAAAAAAGAATAAACATTAATCTTAAAGCCCTGCAGATAAGCACACAGAAGTACACCAATAATAAGTACAGACCCCTGGTTTGAAAGAGGGAAAGCAGCAGAACGCAACAGGCAGTGTTCTCATGAGAAGGATCTCCTGCTTGCTGTGCCACACCTTCCCAAAGAGGCATCCCAATCACACAGCCAGGAGCTGCATTCATGTTGGCAGAAGAGCAGCATTTGATTTTTCATCCTTTCTGAAGTGCCTAACTTCAACTCAGCAGACTGGTGTCCGTTTGAGCTGGACTAAGAAAACTGCTAACAAGATCACAACAGCTGATGACAAACTAAACCAAACCACACAGCACCACGCCTTTACACGTGCTGAGAACATCTGCTAAGCCCAGAGTGGAGCTGCCATTTCAGTCGCTGTGACAGGTTCAGGGATGAAGGCTGGGAGCTGCAGAGAGACGGGGCAGATTCAGGACAGCTCAACAGATGGCTTTGTTCCCTTTTTGCTCGAGAGCAAATTAGGGGGACTCGGCTGTTAGGAAGGCAGAGCTGGAGCTGAAATATGGCTCCACCACTGCAAACTGAGTTACCCTGAATTCAATCATAGATTACAGAGGAGCAGTAAGAAGAAGGGAAAAGGTTTCTGGAAACCTCTCAAGTTATGGAAAGAAAGAAATTAGACTACTGGGAGGATGTGTTCCCTAGCAGTAGAACGCCTTGGGCTATTTTGTCCAGCAGGAAACAATCCTGTAGAGCACAAAAGTGATAAATAATCACTTCAATCATCTAATCCTTATTTTCCATGAGTCAGTGCTCCTGATTAACTCAACATCACCATGAGAAGCGAGGCAGCAACGTGCAAACTCTTACCTCCACCCTGGGAAACACTTTTCCAGAAGCTTGGAGATGACCAAGAATGATTAAGAAAGGCAACACATGAAGACAATGGATACAGGAAGGACATTTCCCAAGAGAGCTAAGTAAGTTCTGGAATGTAATTAAGCATTGTTGGGAAGTGAGGTTTTCCCTTTCTGGATTGAACTTCTCTCTCACTATGCATATATTGCAAATTTTGCCACCAGTAACTTAGGAAAAAATCCACCAATAAAGCAATTAAAGATGGATTCCATTCTCTTCTCTGCTTTTGACTTCTCCAAGGACATATGGCTGTTCATGCCTCTAACAAGGCGACCTCAGTTCAGGGCAATTCAGGCACATAGCTAAAGGCAGGCATTACAAACACTGAAGACTCTTCTTGCTGGAGCAGCAGAAAAGTGCTTCAAACTCACTGTGACATTCAGGCTTTATATTAGAACAGGGAAAAAGAAAAAACAACTGTTTAGTTCAACCTGTTAACTCCTACTGCAAACAAAGCTTTTACCCTCATCTCTGGCATTAAAAACAGGAACAATACACCTCTGTAGAAGAAGAATGCCCACAGATTAAGAACTATGAAACACTGCATTGTATCGAGGAGCAATTAGTTTCCAAGCACTTCAAACAGTTCAGGATGAGAAAAATAAGTGCTTCAGGGCTCTTCACTGCATTGCCCTGTAAATAAAGGCACGAAACAGAAGACTCCAGCAGAACTGCTACAACAGCTTGAAGTTGGATGCCATTTGCAGCTGCCTATTTAAAGCGCTAACTTCAAAGGCTGACATATTCCACAGCCTGCACTCACTGCACAGCAAAGCTCAGTTTTCAAAGTCCAAGGAAAGTTTTACAGCTGAACTTGAAAAGTGAGACAGACAAGCCTTCCTTTTTTTTTTTTTTTTCTTTCCCCTTTATGGATGTTGCAATCTCCTTCCTTCCCCACCCAAATACTCATAGGGCTGCTATGTCTAGAAGTGAGAGAATGACAGGAAAGGAGCTGTTGTTTGGTAGGTGGTAGCTCCAGCCCGACAGGACTCCCAGAAGCTTTTGTTGTGGGTGAGCTCATCGCAAGAGCCAGACATCCGCAGGCAAAGGAAAAAAAGGGCTTTTGGCTTAGGAGGTTCACAGTGGCAGCAGATCCAGTGTGTGGCACTACATGAAACAAGTACCCATCCCTTTACAAATACATCTGCAGTACATGGCATACCTACATCTGTTGAATGGGTCCGGAGGAGAGCTGTGATGATGATGAGAGGGCTGGAGCACCTCTCCTATGAAGTCAGGTTGAGAGAGCTGGCGCTCTTCAGCCTGGAGAAGAGAAGGCTGCAGGAGGACCTTATAGCAGCCTTCCTGTACCTGAAGGGCTGACTGAAGGAAAGCTGGGGAGGGACTTTATAGAGGGCATGTAGTGACATTACAAGTGGAAAATGGCTTTAAAGTGGAAGAGGGTAGATTTAGACTAGATGTTAGGAAGAAATTTTTTACGGTGATGGTGGTGAGACACTGGAACTCAATGCCCACAGAGGCTGTGGATGCCCCCTCCCTGGAAGCGTTCAAGGCCAGGGTGGACGGGGCTTTGAGCAACCTGGTCTAGAGCAAGGCGTCCCTGCCTGTAGCAGGGGGTTGGAACTGGATGGTCTTAAATGTCCCTTCCAACCCAACCATTCCATGAGTCTATTATTGGAAAGGCCAACCTCATCTCAGTTAGCACTTTCATTTCTTTCTTTATGCAGCTTCCTTTCCAGATGACCAATGTCATTTCAGACAGCAGAAATAAAAATACAGCAGCTCTAGAGGATGAGCAATATTATTTCTAAAGGCAAAGCAAGTTTCAGTTCTAAGATGGCAATAATTCAATTCTAGACATGCCACCATAGCAAAGATAATTAAGATAAACCTACCAGTGACTCAGGTTGGTCAAAGCAAAGGAGCTCAGAGGTGCAATTTCAGCCCCTGGTCTGAGAACAGCAGCATGTTGTAGGTAATACAAGTGGGTACCTGATACTGCAGTAGAGCTTTCAGAAAGATGGGAAGAATTTTGTTGTTGCTAAGCGGTGCCAGCTATGATTAAAGCTACCAGGTCTATTTCTAATTAGTTCATTTTCCACATATTTCAAATAATGGAACAGTTCATATTCTTTCTGGGCTGGTTTTCCAGGCCTCATTTCTCCTTGAATAATCTGGGTTAGTAACAGTCCAAGAAGAATCTCCCCAGTTACCATCATTCTTTCCAGTAACTCACAACTCAATACATAAACACAGCTCCCCAAACCAAGTCTCTCACACACACACACACACACACACACACATACACAACTACCTGCTTTAGCAGCTACTGCCTACAGAGAGCCTACATTTAAAAGTTGTGCCTTAGCTGAGGATTAAAAGGACTCTCAGACAGAAGAAATTCCACATGCTGAAATGGCCAAGTATGCTCAGCTGGCATTAATATTTTAGAGCCTTGTACTGCCTAACATTTCCTGCTTATGCCAAACAGGAAAAGTGCCTAAAGAAAAATGGCTCTTTCTTTCTTCCCTCCCTTCAATCATAGAATGGCCTGGGTTGTAAAGGACCACAAAGATCATCTGGTTCCAACCCCCTGCTGTGTGCAGGGTCCCCAGCCACCAGACCAGGCTGCCCAGAGCCACATCCAGCCTGGCCTTGGATGCCTGCAGGGATGGGGCATCCACAGCTTCCTTGGGCAACCTGTTCCAGTCCTGTTCAACTCCCCCAGCTTTTCATTTCATAGAAATGATCCCTTTCCTACCTGTCCAAGAGAGTCAGCTAGTACTAAAGGGCCACAAAAAGCTCTCAAACACTGACTGCTGCTCACATCAAGGCATGTGGCACAATTTGCTATCTCTGAATCTGACTTTTCTTTAGTAAGAGGCAGCTCAGCCCCAATGCCCCTTTGGAAGATGAAGCTGCTTGATGGTCACAGGCAATTCATCTGAAGTTTATGCACAACTGCACTGCCTTTTAACGAAGCTGAGCTGGTTATACTTACTGGCCCCTGAAGGAGAGAGATGGAGCAGAACAAAGATCCATGTTGGAGTCCAGAAGAAATTCAGAAGATCATACCCTGACCTGGGATCCTTTGACTAAAAGCAAGCTGCCAAGACATCCACAACAGTTCAACATATTTACATGTTAATGGTCTTCTAGCAATCTTCAGAATCAATTGACCACATCTAACAGCTTCGTTTTGTCCAGCCCAGTACCACAACACTGGATTCAACTGACTTAGTCACTTCACAAAGGATTAACGTGCTGAAGAGTTAAGAGTTACAGTTCCCTGGGAGAGAAATAACTGAATGCCTCTCAGAAAACACAAAGGGAACAAGCTATTGTATTAGGTAGGAAGAGATCAGTGGAGCACCACTTACACCTGAGCCTGCTAATAACATGAGACAGTCCTTCTTGTAAAATAAGTGGGGAAAAACAAAAGCTCTGAGTATAAGGACAGCATCAGGATGGATACAAACCCGCCAGTGATTAAAATAAAAAGCACTTCTGGTTCCATCCATAAAAAAGTGAAACAGGAGGGGCTGCACAGCTCCATTGCTTCAGCTAGAATCAAGTGAGTTACAGACAAGAGCAAGAACTCCCAAACCAGTCCAAATTGAGCCAAAGCAGCCCACTTTCTCAGCAGGCTGCCCCCAGCCAGCACCAGCTGGTGCTCAGGGCAGAACGGAGTCAGTAGAACAACATTGCTACACACTGAATTTGTGTTTTTCTTCCCTACATGCTGCCCATTTCCAACAATACACTGCTGAAGGACTTCCCAGTTGTATCCACACCTATGTGCTTAATAGCCCATAATAAGCCTCTGTAGCATGAATTCGTGGTATTGTTTAAGCTCATTTACAGGGCTGGCATTCACAGCATTCCGCGGCAGCGAGTTCCATAGCCGGCGCGCTGTGTCCAAAAGCACTTCCTTTACAACCCACTATCTGATGATTTTGATAACACCACTTCATTTGTGGAAGAAGACTATAATAGTGAATATTGTTATGTTCAGTCTGTTAGCATAATCGTGCCTGCGTGCCTTGTAATAATTAGCAGAGCATATAGTCAATTGATTGTAGATGAGGAAACGAATGACCTAGAAGCATTAAAGAAATAAACAGGATGAACTAAAACAATGGACTCAACAAGACCCACCTGCCTTTAAGAAAAAACACAAGCTCAAGCAGTACTGAATCTACTTAAGCTCTGAAGACATCTCTCTGGGTATCAGAGTTCAGCTTATTTCAGCTCATCCCCTTAATTTCTATTTTAGAATGACCTGAGAAAATGCAAAAGAACTTTCAGGCTGAAGTCACTAATGCTTTTCACAAAAACAAAAACAAACAAACAAAAAAAAAAAACCCAGATCATTTCACATTCATCTAGTTTCTCTTGAGAGGTTCACTGACTTAGGCAACAGGTGTAAGCACAAGATGTGATGCATGTTGATTGGAAGGCCTTATGACATAGTCCTCCCCACAAAATATACTAATGGATGAATAAGGAATAATAGAATGGCTTGGGTTGGGAGGAACCTCAAGGATCACGAAGCTCCAAACCCCCCTGCAAATAGGGCCATCGCTCTCCATATCTAACAATAGAGCAGGCTGCCCAGGACCCCATTCAACCTGGCCTTGAATACCTCCAGGATTGGGGCGTCCACAACCTTATACTTAGGAACTCAGATGAGATTACTGGAAGGTGTCAATATAACTGAAAGGCATGGGAAAGAAGTTCATAAGCAGCAGCATGATGCACCCCAAATCAAGTAATGAAATAAGACAAGCCCTGAATAGATTTAGCCCAAACCTCTGTTATCTGGTATTTTCCTAAGAGTAAACAATTAACTTGGTATCTGCTGGCAGCCTCATGCTAAAACGTGCAGCTTTGAGAACAGAGTGGGACAGAGTAACACCTTCATGACCATACGGCGTGCTGGTAGACCACACGTTATTTCAGCTGGAAAGATGCTGCTGCACAGAGTGATGATCAACAAGCAATAGAAGACAGAAGTAGCTGCAGGTCAGTTTGAACGCTGTAAAGAGGGGTGGGGGGGGAGAAAAGCACCACTGAGGTATGCAAACATCATCCTGGGATATATTAACCAGGGTGATGAAATCACAGCACATTCTCACACAGAACACAGAGTTCTGATCCAGCCACTGAACTTCCAGAAGGATGCAGCCAAGCTGGACTGGGCCCTTAGCAAAGCTACGAGTGCTGCCAGTAGGTTTGGCTGTGCAGGAAGGTTGGAAGAATGCAGTGCATTATTTTTAAAACAGCAAAGAATGGGTGGCAGGCAGACACAGCCTTGTATGTATTACAGGCCATAAAAGGCTGACCACCAGGCTCATTGCAACAAAGCTTCTCTATGCTGTCTAAAGCAAAGACAAAGGGAAATTGGTTTACATATTACAGCAATTTGAATCCAAGTATTCGCTTAATGAGAAAGTAAAAGGGCAGAAGACAGACTGCTCTGGAGGTTCAGGAATGCCTATCAGCAAGGTTAAGAGAGCAGAGCTACCCACCTGCTGGAATAATCATCACCCACTTGATTCTGCTTTGAAGCAGAATGATGCAGTTTATGGATCTTGAAAGCAATTTATGCACTACAGCAACAACATTCTCACCAGCACATTTTACAGCAAGGTCATTCCTTGCTAGGAGACAGGCACCTTCCCCCTAGTCCTGTACTCCCAGACTGAAGGAAGCAATCCCCAAACTCCTCTTCCTCCTCACTGTTTGCCTTGCAGGTGGTAAGTATTACTTCTCTTCCTTAAGTCATGACACCATCAACCTGAAGTGGATGAAGCACAGCATAACTCTCTCTCTGCGCCCTGTAAACAACAGCTGCCACCCAACCAAATGCAGCTGTGTGGGATAGGGTCATGCAGAGACACAATCCATCTGTTTTCTTGAATTCCTAAAGCCACACTGGAATCCCAGGACCTCTTCAGAGGGGCTGGGGTAGAGACAGCAGCAAGATGCACTTCTAAAACCAAGTCTGCTGCATTTGCATCATCTGTACTGATCAATAAAGGATAAAGATAACAGCAACTAGTTTTTAGGCTGTAAGAGATAACTGTGAAATGACTAGGTGAGCCCCCAGTTAAATGTGGGGAACAAGATACTAAAGCTCAGACCACTCACACGATGCCTACTTGCCTTGTCTGCATACTCAGTGTTGGAAGTGTCATCAGTACTACACAAGGCATCCGTGATAATGAATCATTTTCAACGACTGGGTATCAGATCTTGTGAGAGCCACAGAAGAGCCTTGTTCCAAGAAATAAAAGAATAAGACACCTTTTAAATTGTTACACGGTTGTGACTCTTAAGTTACTTGATTAGTGACCAAAAGAAATGGCCACTTGACTGACTTCACCACTATCCCCAAAGAGCAGTGATAACTGGGACATTAACCAAGGACTGGTCTGATGTGAAGGTGAAAAATGAAAAAGCACAGCACAGCCTATTGAGATCAACAAGCAACCCACTAACCCTCAAGCCTAGCCCTCAATAAGACATTTGGATACGGATACAAAAGGTACTGAAGTCATCAACACCCAAGACACTCATACAGCTTATTACAGTGCTGTTCCAAATCAGCACTTCAGCAACTCATCATCCCCTGGTATGACCTTAGCAGGTGATACTGCCCTCGCATGTCATTCACACCCAGAAACTGAAGTAGTTACTTGTGGCTGAGAATGGGTACGTGGTACAATTGCAGGAGTGAAGAGGTGAGGTTTGTCTTTAAGAAGCTAGCCTGCACACACCTCCTCTAAGGGACGGGACAAATGAACTGAGGAAAGTGAAGAGCTAGCTTTGTCTCCAGAGTATGTGTCCTTAAATTGCTGCAGCTGTATTTCACTGAGAGTTAATCCTCACAGCACCTATCAGAGAACGTCATTCACGAACAGCTTTTGGAAGTTGGAATTGCCAAGCAGAGCAGAACATCTTTGTTTACCCTTCCTCTCGCATAGCGCAGCAGAGCCCATGCATGGAGGAGCGCACTTGTCTTGTGCCTTTGTGGAGGATCTGTTCTAACACCACCCTCATTACAGAGAAGCCAGAATGGACATGAAAATTCACATCCTCCTGGAAGAGCATTTATGGCCACAAGATCCGGAGAAAGGAAACAGGTCTAGGTGGTGATGAGAGATGAGAATATCAAAGCAAACACTCTGCCCATCTAAGCACAGGTTCTGGTGCTTGTCTTCAGCTGCTGTGATAAATTTGACGGTGTAAAAATCAGGTCCACATACCTATGATTTACAGAGAAAAGTTTACCGCAAATCATGACAGAACAAACATCCATGGCTCACTGCCCATTCAGAAAAAGATACCTGACCACAATTGTCAGAGATTAAATAAAAGCCCCGTTGTGTGTGTAGATAAACTGAGAAGTCTGTCTAAATACATCTCAACTGACAACATCTGACTGCTAAGAGTCACACTGACTTAGTTCTGTTTTAAGCACATTCTGGCACATGAAAGTTTACATCCATATCCTAACCATCCCTAAACCCACAACCAGCTCCACAAAAAGGGATACCAGCACACACACAATATACAGAACAGCCAGCAGTCAGCCAAACCAGCTTTAGAGCTGTCAGCATAGGCTTAAGCTGGTCCAAGTGTTTGTCTCCATTACCACATCCTTTGGTTTGTTTGAAAAGCAACACAAAGATTATGTTTAACAACAACTGTAGTTTGACACTGAAAAGCTTAAGAACTTCATTTCTGTGATCAGGCAGGAAGAAAGCTGCAGCAGCACAAGCCTGCAAGAAAACACACTGCTGCGCTTCTTTTTGCTATCCCCTGCTTCCCAATGGGCCATCAGGTGTTTGTCATCTTCTCTGGCTTCCCTTGAAATGTTCAGGTCATGAGGAGCCGTATCTCACTGCTTTAAGTGAAACATTTGCTGTGAAATGCTTTCCACGTCCAAAGTAACCCAAAAGAGAAGGCTATTCCTTAGGACTAGGGAGGGATTCTAATTCCAGCTGATGCATCATCATACGGGTTATCACATGGTAAGATCTAGTTAGATTAAGGTAACCTATGTCATTTCCTGACACAGCAGACTCAGGATGAGACTGCACAAACAGACTCATTTATATATAGCCTCATTATTCAATACTGATTTTTTTATTTTCCAAATGACCAGTCTTATGCCTTTTACCACAGCCAAGAATAAAACTCGTGGAAACATGACTGGCTGTGAATTGTGACACCAGAAAACCAGAGTCAAAGTATAAAGCATAAAATGAACTTGTAATTCTTGAATTAGAAGTGCAATTCCCATTCTAATTCTCCAAGATCCATCCAGTTCCCTTGAACATTAAGGGTATATTGCTCATTACATGTCCAAATGGACTTGGCTCTTACTTCAACCTCCATTACCCTCACTCTTCCAACTCTCCTCCAGAGCAGACCAGAAACAGTTAAGGGATTAGATGCAGTACTATTTATTTTGTGTTTCAAGTAGCAATACAAGCTGAAGGATGCAGCAGAATGTTAACTAAGTTGTGGTATTCTTACTAGAACCAACCCTCAGCTATCAAAAAGCTCACCAAGTAGTGCAAAACAGAGCATTTGAGCTGCATTAAAAAACACAGGTATCAGCTTGCCAACTTATTTTCATCACTTCTTCTTTCACAGCAACAAGCTACTTCATTTAAAGGAAACAAGGAGGGCAGAAGGACAGATACGGAAAACTTAACTTCATGTTTAATGCGAGACAGAGATTGATATTCCCATCTAGGGAAAACATTTCTACCAGAGTGCTGGCTCCTCAATCAAAATTGGATGCTTTTCAAATGGTTGTGATAATTGAAAATGCATGAGGATCTGTACCTGCTTTCTAGGCTTAGCATGTCACAGTACAAACTATCCTGCTGAGTTCATTGCCTGAATCATCCTGCTAATTAGAAAAATGCAGAAGTGCATCCTACTCCCTCAATTACTCACATACTATTTAAATGGCCACACACTCATATTCGCTAATCCAAAGACAGCTTTGTTTATGGTGACGTATTTGTTACTCACCTAATTGCATGAAGGTGGAATAAACTGAGACCTTCCTTCAGTACTGCCAACAAAGAACTTAAGCAAGAAACAATACGTTGAACCAACCAATACCCTCACCTTCCTTTATGAACTACTTATAAAGAGAGGGCAGAGAGGCAAAGAACTGCAAGCTACGTGCAGGCAACAGAACCAACTTATCTGTGCTCCTTAAACCCATTCCCAGTTCTCTAATAAAATAGTAAAGCACTCTTCAGGCTTTCTGAGGCAATCAGACCAGAATAACAAGCTGTTACACCACATCAGAGTAGCTACTTCTGGTCTTCCAGCTCATTAACACCCAAGTCCACAGCCCACTGTTTGGTACCAGAACTCACAGAGATCATGGCTTTGAAAAAAAGAGTAACAACCCCATGCTATGAACCAAGCTACTCATGTAACTTGCATCACTAAGCATAAGGCTCATTAAGCACTTACCATGGCAAGGTTTTTGCATCTAGCTTGGTTGCCACAATTCTCCACACCACCACCCCTCTCCATGCTCCCAAGTGTGTGCTTCAGAGAGATTTCAGGTGTTGCTTCAGGAAAATCTGACAGGAGATTTCTAGGCATCACACCTTCTGGACTTATCGATCCCAATGCAGCACAGGATGCCATCAGCATGTTACGTAGTGCTTGCCAGTTGTATTCATTTCTGAAAGCAGAAAACACAGGTTCAAATACAAGGAGGGGAAAATAAGCAGTAAAAGGATTCTATGTAAGTTATTATAAAGCATCTCTTTATAGCTCTGGAACATGCCTAACACCTGTGGGCACCTTTAGAAAAAAAATCTTACTCTGTAAGAGTGATTTTAACAATCTGACGTAGCAAGATGCATCCCATCCCATGTGCTTCCAACCAGATGTCTACTCTTACAAGCACAGACCCTACATAAACATCCATCCTACAGATTCAGCTTTTGTGTTCCATTAGGACGCATCATCAAGAGTACTAAAACCCCATAGATTGAGAGACTAACAGACCCAATTTCAAGCGTCTTCAGCTTTTAAAAGCTTATAACAATTTATCAGACAGTATTTATCTACATAAGAGAAACAGAACCCAGTTCATTTTCTAACATCACTGAATTTAACTGTTTTCTCAGCTGCTTTAAGTTGACCACTTCTGGTTAAAGACCTATGAAATTCCATTTTTGCACCATCACATCATACAGCAAGATTGCATTTTAAAGCTTATGAAGCTTTTATTTCACTCAGCCATGAAGAAACAATGCTTGCACATTTGGAAGATGCTTACTGGAACAGACGTGCACCAGCACTTACTGGAACAAAGCTCTTGTTCTTTAAGTCATCCTACTGTAATATGTCTCTGAATTATCAGATCACAAAATACAGCAGAATTCCTTTCTTCGTTTTCCAAGTATCACACAGACATGCGTCACCCTTCTGCACTAACAGCACAAACAGGGAAGGAAAGAAAGCACAAACCGATTTTAATGTGCTGCAAAGATGTTTCTCTGCAATAAGAAACCGCATTGCACTGAGGAGCAAAACACCTCACTCTTTTAACAGCCCATCTTCTGAGCCATGCTGCTGGTGACTGGGAAATAGCAGTGACACATTCCTCAAAACAGCTGGCTATGAGGTACCAGTCGCATGGCACCAGCTGGGAATTAGATAACGTGACCCTGACAGCACGCAAATGAAATTAGATGGCCCTGCTTCCCAAGTGCTGCTCCCTTTATCACGGCTCAAGAGGTGACACGAGAAGCAAAGGCAGTCCTGCATCTCCAATTCAATTGGATTGCTTCTCCTTCCTCCCTACCACTGTCAGCTCCGAGCTGAGAAACCAGAGCCTCCCTGTGAGCTGATCAGCGTTTCATAGCAGTGAGATAACATCTGCCAGCACCGAGCAACAACTCCATCTCGCCGATCATTTCCTCCCAGGAGAGAGCTATGGCATTACCTGAGCTATGTACCAGTGCTCCCTCCTCTATGCTGCAGCACCAACATCTGTCCTGTGGGAAGACACCCACACAACGTAACCAGGCTGCGGTCCAACGACTCTTGGAAGCACAAACTGAGTAAACAGAGTACTGGATTTCCACAACACAAGTATCTGAAAATCGCCAGGCCTGATGTTCATAACATATGATCTAACCTTGATTTTTCCCAGGAAAACATTCTTGCTTTCCTCTATTAATAACATGAGCTGTAGTCACAATGCATCCCCGAGATAATGGTCCTTCAGTGCTACCACCGAGGCAGAAACGTGCTGCTGGTCATGGCTTTAAGAACCACACAAGACAAGCATACATCAGAACATCACAGCACCTGCCACGCCTCTGGCTGCCACATACCACAAAACCACACTGAAAAAGGCTGTCATTTTTAGTGGAGTTTAAGAGCAACACATAAAACATAGATATAACAGTCACAAGGCACTGGACTGCTCCAAAACTCTCAGAAGCCTCCCACTGACTTAATATGTCATCTCCTAACTTTCTGGGTGAAGCGTAGGTGAAAGAGTACTTTTCCAGTGAGGGACCATTAGAGGTGCACATTCCCCCTGACATTCAACAAGAGGTGGGTAGTGATCCCAACCAACATCACTTTTTATTCAGGGATTGGGCATGACACAACTGATCAGCCCCTCACTGACGCATTATAGATTTCTTCAGTTACTCTCAGAAGTCGGTGAACTTTTTATGGACTGCACTACAAGGAGAGGTCACAGCTCACTGCTCCAGAACACTGCAGGGACCGTGGCTGAGATCAAAACGTGGAGACTGTCTACTGAGGAATACCCAGATTCAGCACTAACTACCAAAGCCATGAGTTCTAAACACCAACAAATAATGTCCTGTTATTCATTCTGGAGTTCAGGCTCTGATGTCCCATACAGCTCCTGGACAGTGAATACCTGCAGCTGGTTTGGAGAGCCTCCCACACAAGATCAAGCATTGCTTCTGCCTCTGTGCTGTAAGCCATGCCTTCTTTGGAGGTTCCACTCATATCACAGAGGCACAGGAGAGGTGCAATAAACTGTCACCCTGCAGGAAGGGGGTGATGAAGAAACAATTCCCTTCTTCTGTCTTCCACACCATCTTTCACACGTTAGAGGTTGTTAAAGTCATAAGCAGCTCCCAAACATTACTTCTCCCCTCTGCTATGTTTTTGTGCATTAAGATTAGCTGCTCCCACGTATTTGTGCAATGCCTAATGCAGCCACAGCTGATGTGCAGTGCTGCAATACACGCAGCACGTTTTACAGACAAATTCCTTCCCTTCCATGGCTATCACAGAAGACTCTTCACCCTTTTTACGTCCCCTCTTCATTTTGTGGATTTGGGACAGAAATAGCCAACGATGCAATGAATTTCAAGGAGACCCCACGGGCTGTGTCAGTAGGATTGCCAAGGTAACCAGTAAGGGTTCAGAAATAAGGGAACCATCATCAGAGGAAGCGAGAACAGCAGGGCGACAGACGGCTGCTCCTCCTGACCTTCAGAGATGCACTGCAAATTAAAACTGCTCACTACAGGATTTGCCTCCTGGTCTGCTCAGCACATTACAGTGTTCTGAGGTTTTTTTGGATGTTTTGTTATTGATACTAGGGTCCAGAAACGTGACAGGATATTAAAAACAACCATCACAGGGCAGCTGTGATTCTGTCAGTGAAAATGATTTCTTCTTGGTCACAGTGGAACCAGCTTTCACAAGGTATCGATGAGGACACAATTCACATATGCACGTTGGCAGAGGGTAAGAGGAAGAAATTGAAATATTGAGTTTTACCTCCAAAAGATTTAATTTTGCTTTGGCAGGGGCACGCAGTTCAGAGGCTGTAATAAAGTGCCATCAAAGATAAAGTGCTGTCTGTCCTTTAAGGAAAACAATTTAGTTGTGGGCTTTTTTTTTTTTTCTAAAATAGGTTTGCTGACTAAGATTACTTCTGACTGAAGCTCAGTTCCAGTATTTACAAGGGACTGTTTCTGCAGCAGGAGATGGAAAAATATATTAATAATCCTGTGTGAAAACCAGCTTAATAAACAAGAGATCAATTCCACAGAAATGGAAGACCTTGAGAGGCCAGAGACAGGCGCTGCGTCAGCCAGCAGCCAAAAGCCAGCACCCCCATTTACTGCACAACACAATCAAAGCAGGTAGAGTCAACTTTGCTTTTTTGGGAAGTTGTTACACGTTTTTTAAAGGGTGCAATATCGGTCTTTCCTTCTCTTCACCATACACAGAATTTCTAGAGGATGCTTGATGAGAACAGCTAAATTCCTAAGCTAGATCCCTAGGCTGAGGCTGCTCAGTGAGCACCACAAACACAGTGCCTGGTTTTCAGCAACTATTCTGCAGTGATAAAGTGGGACAGAAGAACTGGCCAGTGAACCTGAACGCTCGTTTCATTCGCTGACTGTACACACCCATACCAACACATGAGCTTAACTCTCTGTGCTCTGTCAGTCATCTTGTATTCAGAGGCTGCGCTCAAGTTGAGAGTTTGCTTTAAAAAAAAAAAAAACAAAAAAACACAACTGACAAACCCAAACATCTGAAAGTCCTTTGAGGTCATTCAGAGAGTCACTGTATAAAAAATGGTGGTACAGGGGCAGGCCAGAGAACCTGCATCGCTATTTGCCTCTGACAACAGCTAGCAGCAGATGCTGAGGGAGGAGTGCATCTAAAACAAAGTAAACAGAGCAGGAATTCGTTCAGCTTCCTGCATGTCGCAGTCAAGGACTTCCAGAAACAGGGCAGGTATGTGTGTCCAACAACACGATGAAAATCTCCTTGCATTAAGTGCTCCTGCAGCATACCTCAGAACCAGCCATACAAAATCACAGCTAACTACAACAGACTGGCCCAGGACACGTCTCTGCTGAGCCACTGTGGCTGCACGTCACTCCAAGTTGGCTGATCCAGTGGGGTGGACATATTTCCTCCTTACAGATTACTCAGTAGCCACATTCTTTTTCACTGCCTGAAATATAGAGGAAATTCTTGAGCTTTATAGGCGAGCTATTTCCTACTACTGTGATATACAGTAAATTGGAGCTGTGTGGGAGCAGACCAAATGACAGTGCTGCCTACTAAAGCCAAACACCACGGGCAAGTTGGCCAACTAGGAGCATGCAGGACAACCTGAGGTGCTGCTTAGCCCTTTTTGCTAGCAAAGACAAGCCCCAGAATCAAGCAGTAAGTTTGTAGGCTATTCTCACAAAGAGTTAACAAAGCTGGACTAACATCCAACATTAGTTTTTAGGAATGGAGATCAATCAAAACCAGCCAAGAGTTCAACTCAGTTTTCTTCTCCACATCACTAGCACAGATGCTTGCAATGCAGTCTCACATCACAACAAAATTCTGGCTGTCCAAAACAGAGGTAGCATTACTTAAGTCCATTAACACTTCTTGCCCTTGTTTAGAGAAGGGCTGTCATCATTGCACATTTGGCCAAACAGAAACACTGACCATTAAAGACAACAAAAAAAGGAAACACAAAAAGAACACCCTGCCCCAACCTATAGGGAGCCTCTAAATAGCAAGAAAAGAACATTTTGATTGAGATTTTCAGAGTTGGTGCCAAACAAGTTGGAACAACGTTTAGCAAAGTGGGAACTCTGGGTTCTCTCATGGCAGCCCAGCGGCCTGGGACAGACACACACCAACCACTTCAGTAATTACAGTGCTAACAGCCACGTGAGACTCCCAGAATGCAATATTTCAATTAAATATTTGGTTTTAAACTTGCTAATTCCTGCATTTCTATGGTACATTTGTAACAAACTTCCAGACTTTTCTCCACAGACTTGAGAGCTACAAAATCCGTTGGCTTTAAAACTAAAAACAAAGATTCTCTCAGTCCTCTAAACCTGGAAGCTGGAGCTTCTAGAAACACACTGGATGTCATTCATACAGCTTGTGCTTGAATTTGCAAGAGCTGCCAACAACGAAATAATTAACCCTGTGTACACAGGTAGCAGAAGAACCACATGGGTAATGCACCAGTTCAGCAGAACTTGAATCCAGCTGCTTTCATTTCATCACACACCTAAATGGTTACAGAATTACAGCCCAAATAAACGTTGCAATCCACTTTTAAATGAAATGACCACAAAGCAACATTTCCATCAGCTGCTAAACAATAATTCAGTCATTAGACTGAATTCTCTAAATCACGTTTTGCTCAGAAACAACACTTAAAGGTCCCACCTCTGAGCATGTTAATCCAAGCCTCAAATGACAGAAAGAAGGATTCGGTATCATGCTTCATTCTTAACTGGTTTTTCTTGATATTCAAGAACAGCCTTTTTGAGACACTATACCTTTGGAATTTTGTTGCCTGCTGTACACAGCTAAGCCAAAACAAGGCAAGCAGCCTCCTGCAGAACTGTCGGTATCCGTCTCCTCGTTCTCTCTCCACTGCTAAGGAAATGCTGCCTCTTTTAAACAGAGGGTGGGATGCCACTGCAGGCTTTCACAATGTCACATTCATCCAGCCTGAAGACAGAACCTGGCAGGGGAAAACTGTGAAGCAGGTCCTTATGCATCTCTGCCTCATTCCTTGCAACTAATCTGTGTTCCCAGTTCATTACAGCAACTTCAGCTGAATCCCGTTGCCTACAGCTAAGGCACCACTGGGAAAGCTTCGTGCGTAACACTGCAGGTTAAACTACCAGAGAAACATCCCTAATGCACTCCCAATCCTTCCCTATCACAACTAAAAATAAAACTCTGCTCAGTGGCAGGCAGTTAGCTTTCTTTAGCTTAATATCTTACACAAGGACAGGGCTCTCACTGGTAGCCTGTGATTGAGATTTGATGATCAGTATCTGCTTAGTGGGAAAACACCTGATAGCCAAGGCTGTCCAGTCCAGTACTACCTGGGCTTCCAACAATTGGAGGAGATGGCTCAGGTCTCCCCTGACTTCAAGCAATCTTGTACAAACTGCAGCAAAGAAAGCATCCAGCTCTCTTAAAGTTACTTCAGTCAACATCAGGGCGGTGCTGTGACAGCCAACATTTTGGAAACATGAAATCTACACCAAGAATTTTAGGCTCAGACTCCACTATAATTAGTCAACTTCTGTCTTATTACAGGTGTAGCATCACCATGGTCTAAGGCTGCATTACATAATGACTGCTACAGTCATCACAAAGATGAACCAAATCCTGCTTTAGGAAGTACACACAAGGACAGGACAGCGTTCAGCCCCAGCGCTTCTGTGTCACGTCTCACAAGAGGATTTTGTGTTGCTTTCCTGCATTCATCAGTGACTGCTGTGATGGTACAAGAGGGCAGAAGACACTGAAAGCACAAAGTAGATGTTTACTTTAAAAAGAAATTAATTTGATGGTCATTTAATTCCTACATAAGCACATGAAGGTCTACCTGCCCAAGGTGAACTGAGCTGAAAACAGCATTGGCAAAACAAAGCAGTAAATGCTTGTCTCGTACATTAATCGGTAATAGGAGTGATCAGTAAATACCTAATTGGGAGGGAGATCTTTAAGCAGTTTGTTACACTGGAAATTAAAATTACTTGCTTCTATTTTCTAATTAAATAAGCGGAAGGATGTGGCAACAGAATTTGCCAGAGCCTGTCTGGCTGGCTTCGAGAGCCACTTTTATTGTCATTTATTTTCACGCTCCAGTATTTTAGAAGGTCGGTCAGTCTGTGACTTGTCAGCTGCCAAGGAGTTACGGCGTTCGTTCCTATATCCAACCAGCCAGTCCCTCTGCCAGCATTCTTGGTTAATATTTCTGTCAGAGGCATGCATATGAAGAAGGAAAAGCAACTACGATCAAGAGGAGAAGAGTTTTACTATACACAAAGCACAGAGATTTAACACAGCATTTCCGTTCCTTCCCCATTTCAGACTTCCTTTGTACTTCTAGTCATAAAACTTGATATTACTCATTCACTCTCTGTTGTAAGGACTCAAAGCAAACCCACAATGAGAAAGATAGTGCTGCAAAAACCTGCAAAAATTCTATTTCTTTCAGCTATGAGTAATCAGTGTTTTTCTTTCCTGTTTAAACACCAGCTCTCCCCCCCCGACCCACACAGGTATTATCACTGCAAAGGAAGGAAGAAATCCACAATCGTTATTCTGTACAGTAGTAGCCATACAATGAAGAATATCTGCAATACTGCATAGCCAAGGACCTGCAGAAAAGCCTGAAAATAATATCTTTGTATTAGTTTAAGCTAGAAATTGCAAAAGCTTCGAAGACTCAGGCTTCACTTTAGAAGGAAGTTTTTCCTTCTGTTCGCTTCATAAAAGAAAGAGGAGAGAAAGCAATCACTACATTCTGGTACTTCATTGTAATAGTTTAAAATCCTTGCTATAATAAAAAGAAGACAGCCACCCTCCAAAATTTTCGCCTGCATCATCTCTTGGGTATTGCTCACACGCAGGATGAAAAGCAACAGATTTCCAGCTGCCTCCTCTGGGTGCCATACCCAACCCAAAGCTATTTGGGAAGCATGCCCTTAAGATCTTCAATCTTAAGCATTTGGAAGGCTGTGGTTTCTCTTACACATACCAAACCTCGTCTCAACTACCCAGGCTGACAACCTTCAGAAGCACCAGCTGCCTCTCACACCTTCTCCAGACAGAACAGGAACCTGACAGAGGGTAGGGAAAATATTTCGAGTTAAAATCTGCTGCTGTTTAAGCCAACAGTTTTTCCAGTGGTAAAACTACATTCTGGAGAGTCAGGAAGCAATGAAGAACAAAGCAGATCTTTACCATCACCCTTAGTCAGCCCATAACACCAAGTATAGAATCATTAAGGCTGCAAAAGACCACTAGGATCATCTAGTCCATCCATCGACCCACCTCCCCAGCCTACCAACCACATCCCTCAGTGCCACATCGCCATGTTTTGGGACCACCTCCAGGGACAGTGACTTCACCACCACTCGGGCAGCCTATGCCAGTGCTTCATCACTCTTTCTAAGAAGAATTTTTTTCCCAGTACTCAACCTGATCAAACCACGGATGTCAGCACATCTGAAGTTTAACAGTGCACTGGAATGAAACCTCGTATAAACTCTTTCACTTTTTTTTTTTTTTAATTAAAGTTGCCAGTAACAGTTTGCTGCCGCACGTGCATTTTTAAACAGAATATGGGAAGGAAGTAAAATTCAAGGAATTAGAAGAGCTTGTAAGCAGAGCAGGAAATAACTTTTCACACTGTCTGGCAGGGATAAAGCAAGAGGGAATGCCTTAAGGTAAAAAAAAGGGGGGAGATATAAGTGAGACGTTATGGGGAAATGCTTTACTCAGAGGTGAGGCACAGCTGCCCAGAGAAGCTGCGGGTGCCCCATCCCTGCAGGTGCTCACAGCCAGGCTGGATGGTCCCGGACAGCCTGAGGTTTCTGCTGGAAGTTCTTCCTCCTATTCCCCGTACTCCGAACCACGTCCCACCCAGCAGCGCCTCTCCCGCGCCGTGCCGGTCTCTCTCCCCTCGCTCCTAACATCACACACCACTTCTCCGCTGGAAACCGGAGAGCAGACAGCAGCGCGGTGCGTCACAGCGCACTGCCTGGAGGAAGTTTAAAAACAATGGGGGCAAAAGCCGAGCGGGGCAGCCGCCGTCCTTATCGCTTTTTGAGACGAGAAATCACCCGTTCGCGAGCAGTAAGACCAACGCCGGATTCCTCCTACCCGGCGCTCACAAGCGCCTGAGGAAGACTGACCCGGGGCAGGCGGAGCGGCACACGGACACCCGCGGGTCCGCCCGGAGAGCGGTGGGAAAGACCCCAGGGCAGAGCAGGGCTCCTCCGGCAGCACGGAAGAGGCGCGGGAAGGGAAAGTCCCTCAGAAGGAGCGCCCGGAGAGAGAGTTGTGGAAAACTCACCGGCTGCTGCCAGAAATCCGCGCCTCTCCTAACAGGGACAGCAGAAGGACGAAGGACGGCAAGTTCTCCGAGCGCTCTCAAGCCAAACGCACGCTCCGCCAAGCAGCCGAACTCATGCGCACTGCGCCCGGCCAACACCCACGGCGGGCGGTTAAAGCGGCAGCGCTGCGCGGGGACAGGGCGGAGCGTTCCGTCCCGGTGGGAGCGGCGCTTCGTCACGGCTCCGCCTCGCCCGGGCGGGACGGCCGCCTTTGTCAGTGGTCGGGGATCCACCTCCAGCACCCCTCATGGCCGAGTGTGCCGGCTGCGGGTGCGTGACACCAATACAAAGTTACCAACTGCCTGCGTGCTTCTTCACGAGCGTCTTAAAGGGGGAAGAGCTCTGCGCGCTGTTTTCAGCAGCGCTGCCCATAGCAGCTCGACGACACGTTCCATCTACTCTTTATTATTAATTTATCATCGTACCGCCTGGTATTTATTTATAGAAAGTGTGTGCAAGGCTATGTCAGCCATCAGAGGAGTGATTTATGTCCCATGCCGTTGTAACAATTTCAGGCTGTTTTTAGGAAGGGCCTTTGAACAGCTCTTACAGAAATCATTATTTCTTGTCCACGCTGTGGTGGCAGAGTTATCTGTGGAGCAGAAAGTGCCTGAACACATGGAAGAAGGAGATGCTTCAGAACGAGGTGGCCCTACCCACGAGCAGTGCTGTGGCAGAAGCAGGATGAGGGAGCTGTGTGATTTAGGTCTGCAAAGCTTGGGAGCAGTGAGACCATGGCCAGCCTGCAGCACGCATGGAGCATCCTCAGGGCTGCAGGAGTGGTGCCTGGGGGACAGCAGGAGGTCGGGATCCCAGGGAGAGATGTGCACTGCTTTGTGTTGGTTGGAGTTGGCATCTAATCTAAACAGTCAAGAGAGGAAGGGTATCTCCACTGACCTAGTTGGACGGATGATTACGAGGAAACATCTCCAGTAGTTGCAGTGGTAAAGCCTGACCAAAGTCCTACGTGTCTCTCTTCACCAGACTGCTAATGTTAGCTTAGAAGAATCCCAGCTCTGTCTTTTATTCTTCATTCTGCCAGTGACTTGGTATAGGATCACAGGGCTCACCTACAACATCTGTTACACAACAGTATGGGAGAGGAAAGTGTTTCATTTCATCAAGGAGGGACGCGGGAGTGGCACCTGCTAAGTACAGCCCACAGACACTGGCTGAGGAAAACATTTTTGGGGGGGAAACACATTTAATTGAAGAACATACTTAAATGTAAGCCTGTACTTTACTGATTTCCTGTTTGGGAACGTTGTTAAACAGATGCAAAGTGCTTTGCAATTCATCAACTTGGGATGTTAGATAACGTCAGCGTGTTATTCCTACAGCATCATGTGCAAGTATATGCTAACGCACCTTGCCAGAGCTAAGGCTCTGCTTGCTGAGGACATCACCATGAGGAAGAAGGTAGTTCCAGAGTCTTGTTGGTTCCACAGACTTATTTTCTTTATTTCTTGATTTACCTTCAACACCTTGTGCTAGAATATCTAATCTCACATTGAAAATGTGCTGCCTACATTTTCCTACCCCAGGTGTGTCTGGAAGAGGTTTTTGTCCTTCTAATCATCATTTGTATGTTGTTTTTTTTTCCTTCTTTCCTCGTTCTTCAGCATTATTGACTACTAATTCTAGCACTAACTTTATTTTATGTGTTGACACATTCTGTCCTTAAGGCGGGGAAATTTATGGTACACATTTCCAAGTACACAGCCTATTACTGTGTATTATAGAGAACTTCCCTCCTCTGCAGCATGAAAACTTGTTATACCAGTTTAAAAATATTTCAAGTATGCATCTCCTTCCTAAAACATTAATCATTAATTAGCATGCGATACTGACATTTCAGGTTGCTACTCAATAAAGCAAGACAGATTTTTATGAGCATTTCCATCATATTCCAGTATCAACAGCACAGCATGCCCAACATCAGTACAGTCCAATATATGAGAAGCCCATTCTGCAACCTGTTCGGGAATGTTACCAGAGCCACTGGATTGAGACTATGTTTGCAAAGCTCCTCTTGGCAATTGGACACATTTTCCTTGTGTTACAGCCCGAAATTCAACTTTCTTCTCACACAGAATGTGCTTTGTTGTATTTATTACTGCAAATAGCTGAGACCAGGCACACTACTGAGGAGCTGTCGCCAAAGAGGATCTTATTCACCTTTTTTGGACCTTCTTCACAAATAGTTTTCATCTTGGGTCTTTCTTCTCTACATGTGCTTTGGTTTAAAAAAGCAATTGGTAGAACTGAGCAGTCAGGAAAAAAAAAGTTTAAAGATGGAAAGGCATTTGTCATGTATCTGGACTCCATTGGAGTTAGAAAGCTCCACAGTCAACATTCAGGACACCTTTGTGCTAAACAGTGTGTATAAAGTGAAAAACACTCCTGTTACAGAAGGTTGGTAATTTACATTTTGACTGGAAGGCGACAGACAAAACAGGTAATAAATGTGTACTGGGATATGAGATAACCCTGAAAAAAAACCGTGTTAAGCCAAAGTGAACTTTGGGTTACTTTTATGGTCATTACGGTTAACTTTCTGTTGTGGTAAGCATGGTATTGTGATTTGTTATTTGTACAGATTGCCAATTACAAACCTCAAGACAAGATTGTGGCTTATCGTAGAGCATAACTTCACAAATACCAGCTAGCTTACATTGGCTGTAATTCATGTTTACAGTCAGCAATCCCACATGAGATATGCTTTATGATTTATGATTCATTTGTACAACTTTTCCCCATGAATCTCTGTCTTTTTTTTGGCAAGGCACTCCCAGCTAACACTACTGTCGGACTTGGTGCCACAGCACATCTTACTTTTCAGTATCTGGCTGCCAGGATGAAGTCCAAACAGTGATCAACTTTGGGATTTGGCTGTGACTCAGCAGCAGACTGACATCAGCATCAGAAACCAGATCTTTTGCCATGGGAACAGGAATGTGGAATTCCAAAAATGACAATCCAGGCTCTGAAAGAACAAAAAGCGTTAACTTTCTCTAAAGATGAAAGGTCTAAGATCCTATTCTTTTCTGAGCTACAAAGAACAACTTCCAGTCCTTCCCCAGGTGATCAGAATGGAAAGAGAGAGATGAGTTTAAGCAGTCTGAGGATTAAAGTGCAACTGGGTGTCCTAGACTGAGGCATCCTAGACAAGCACTGGAGATACCATGACTAGCTGTACAAAAATGGCCAAGATAGGATCTATGGAGAGCAGTCCGCAGTCAGCACTTATTAGATGTTCTCTAGGAATGCCTTTAGCAGTAAGTGCTCTTGATATTAAGCCATAAGGACATGCAAATTTTCAGGGCTGTTCTAGCTTAATTGGGAAATAACTCTGAAGCTGGAGTGCAGAGTGCCATTCTGTACCTGTACAGAAGCAGAACTGAAGGCACTGGGAGCTTTGGCTCTCTCTAGCCAAGTTTTGCAGTGTTCTTTTTGTCTTCTTCTGGAAGAAGATTCACACTTGCCTCCTTCTCCTTTGAGTACTGTATCCCTTTCCTGTGTTGCTGAGGCTACATCACTGTCCTCAGGCCATTCCTTCTGCTGTCTCCATCACCATCTCCACCCCACTGCTTCTTGACCCTCTGTCCATGCCAGAACTCCTTTTACTGCCTTTCTGGCTTTCAAACACTTTCAATCTCCATCAAATCTTTCACTTCTTGTTTCATGCTGCTGGCTCCAGATACACTGAGCCCAATCTGACTTATATTAGTAAGGTGTCTAGTAAGGTGGTCTTAATTTTGAATCTCACCTGTGAGACAAGATTTGCAGATATGTGAAGAAGTCTACAGAAGAAGTTACCTGCTGAGTTGTGCCCTCCTCGCAAAGCTAAGATGTACTTTTGGTAGTCAGCAACTCAGCTGCACTTCTAATTTAGAAGCCTAAATCCTTTACTGTATCTAGTTCTTAATCTTTTCCTTCAGACCTTACTCTTTGAGCAAATAGTTTGATTTCCTATGGTTTG
This sequence comes from Centrocercus urophasianus, assembly GCF_019232065.1. Classification (NCBI taxonomy): domain Eukaryota; kingdom Metazoa; phylum Chordata; class Aves; order Galliformes; family Phasianidae; genus Centrocercus; species Centrocercus urophasianus. The sequence goes on along the minus strand of NW_024884697.1, from coordinate 5,043,833 downwards.
CTTGCTGAGATATGGGTGGGACTGCCTTCTACTGCTTTTATGGCATGTGGTTCAAAGTAGCCCAATTTTATCAGCTTCCTAAAGAATTAAACCTTGCAGCTAGTCTTTGATTTCTGCTATTTAAAAATTGTGTTTTCTGACATTTTATTATTGTTCTCCCATACATCCCAGTGAATATAAACAGCTGGTTATTTTCCAGAGTCAGCAAGTACAAAATGCATGCAACTTGCATTCCTATGGAGAGTGGAAAAATATGCCACTGAATTAAATATTAATCATATTATTTTCAAAGGAGAGGAATGCAAGTATAATTAAAGAAACATATAAAATTATTTATTCAGAAAAAAAACATAAAATGCATGTTTTAAAAATGTATTTATTTTCTTTAGAATCCTGGTTTGATTCCTGTTCGGACCGAAAGTTAATTCGCTAATGGCCCTCCATTGGCCCATAGCACGATGGATGATCTCAATTCCAGTTCCCAAGGACAGAGTGTCCTGTCACACAGTGAGTTGCATTTTGCATTCAAGTTCTATTTTCTGTTTCAGGAGAACAGAGTGCTTTATGGAGAAGGGCAGCACGGAGGAATTCCTTATGTTTGAGAAAAGGGCTTGCTGTTGTTATCCAGGATGTTCTGTAACAGTTCTGAAAAGGGATTCTGTCTGGGCTTTTTGGAAGGTAGGGCTGTGTGCTCTGTCCAGAGTCAGTTTAAGTTAGTGGAACAAATCATGGTAATTTCATTAGAAACCTCATCAAGCCTTTACTTGTTCAAGAAATGAGTTTAGATGAGTTTAGCAGAATGTGTGTGGACTTCAGACATTTCTATATCTTCTACAATCCACGCAATTGCTCTTTATCAGCTGTCTGAACCTGCATCTTCCTTATCTCCGTAGGTTCCTCTCTGAACTGAAAGCTCAGTAGCTGCACATGCTCTACGAGATGAATAGAAAATTCCAGCACAAATTTACCCTTGTTCAGCATCACGGCTTACAGCTTTTCTGTCCTTGATGTAACTCAGGCTCAGAGAGTCCACAGCATCCTTGGGAGACGTGGTGATATTTACTTATGAACTGGACTTGTACTGCACCCTTGCAGAAGTCTGGTCGGCTGACAACCTTCATGGTTCAGAAAGTGAAAGCACAGATAAAAGCTTGTAATCCTGATGTTACAGAAAGAAGATGAAAGGAGGAAAGAGGAATGCAATTTATCACCTTTGGACCTTCAAGGACGAATCATGTATTTGATGTTACCATCAATGGATAAAAAATATTCCCCACTGTAGCAATCCTCTAATACCATGGGACAATACTATTAGAGGATAATCTCAGCCTAAATTGCAATGCTGTGCTTGAGCACTGGTTCTCCTAATGCTATAAGATACAATTACAGAACAAGGCCTGGAAACCACAGCCTTTGTTCTGCCTTATTGCTTAATTGTTTAATGAAGTATTCACTTCATCTAAGTGAGTGCTTTGTAATTTCGAAGTTGCATGCAGCTGGCAGTGGCAATGAGCAAAGAACTGGCTTTTTTACAGGATAATTTGTTCTCTTGGTAATAGAAGGTATCATTAAAGATATCTGACTCTGATAGTAAATAATCTGAGAGATCTCCCCATGGAAGGGAAATCTCATCCTTAAAAGCGAGGAAAGAAAGCACATTTGTTACTGCCTTTTTTTTTCCCTCCAGTCTTCCTCTTGATGCTGTGCAAAGGCAGATGGAAGAGATGGTTGTACCGTTTGTGACTGATCCTGCACTAACAGCTCAGTTCTTAAGGTCATGACCCTGCATCACATGTACCTCTAAAATGGGATGGGAGAAAATCTTGATTAAAAAAAGAATGCATATCAAGAGGGAGCAACATTCAAGTGCTTCCCAGTCAGCATAAAGAAAAACAGAATGACATTTTAAAAGTGTATTTTATACTTTTTTTGGAGGTTTTAAGAGGAAAGCAGCAGCCTTGTTCTCCCCTTATAAATATCCCTGTGCTCAGGATGTGCTGTCAAACCCCAGCTCCCAGTGTCACCAGAGGCACCATTTCTCCACTGGTGCTGTTAAGCACCTCTGCACAGCAAGCATTTCAGGGCTTGTACATCACTCTTTACATTTAATTCTCTTTATGAACTGTAGGAGGATCAGTAAATTTGCTGTGGGTTTGGATTCCATGTTTGGCCAAGCACCCAAACTCCAGACACCAGATATCAGGAGATTCACAAGAGCCCACTGAGAGAATATGACCCTCAGAACAAGAGAACATCACCTGAATTCTGGAGGCTTTCTTGCATTTCAGCAATGAAGGTACTCTTGCAAATACTAAATACTGAAGTAATATTTCCAGTCTGGAACGTAGAGTTTTTCTGTATGGTTACTTTATAAAGCTCTAAAAATGTTTTATCAGTAAGATCTGTACAAAGAATACGTGAGGTCTCCTGTGCACTAATGCCTTCCTCCCCTGCCAACGCCGCCTCCTGGGAGGTAACGTCTATGAACACTTTGCTGGCTCTCACAAAGATGCTTCTTCACTGAAACCACATTTCTGGAGGAAAATGGCAACGAGAGGCAGATCTCAGGTGGGTCACGGGCTGCTTTCTGTGCATACTCTGCTGTGTGTGCCATTGTGAAGTCCATGGGATGCAGATAACAGGAAGGAAACCACCAGCCAGTGTCACGTGGAGCATCAACTAACAGCACAGGTTGGAACATCTGCACATATACTGTAGATGCACATGGATGTAGTTTACGTGCTGTTCTTGGCCTAAAAGAAGTGATAAATACAGGACTTTCAGTGACTGAATAGTTTCACTTGAGAGGAACTACAGTGCAAACCTCTTGTTTGTCTGGATGCTTTTAGCTTGTTTTCACAAATTTTCCGTTTTCAACATCATTTAACAAACTATTATGGGCCTTTTAATAAATTGCAGTCATTAACCTTGCTGAGAGTAGCTGAAGGCAGGATTTTAATTCAAGCAGTAAAAAGTCTGTCCTCCAGGCATGAATGTTCCAGATCACACGAATGTCGGAGCTAATATCAGTTCAAGGACCAGCAGGACCAACGCTGGCTTACAGCCATCTTCTGTACCTTGACAGAGCTGTGCCAGTGCACAGAGCCTTCTCATACTGCTTTTTTTTCTGTGCTCCAAGCTGTCTCTATAATCTGTTCTTGCAGCTGGAATAGCTGGAACATGGGAAGACCCTTGGCACACTGCTTTGCCTTTAAGGACGTACCTGCAAGCTCTTCTGTAGGGAGTTTCCTGCAGAAGGAGCTGCACGGAGGCAGCACGTCTGACTAATGGCTGTGAGACACACCACCTGCAAGGGCAGTCACCAGGCAGTCTTGAATCAGTCCTGAGAGTCTCATTAGCTCCTGATTTCTTAATGGTATCTTGTATCTACTTCTATTACCATCTATTTTTGTATCCTCTGTGCAGTCATCTTAATAGGAGCCCTGTGTCCACATGAATGTGGTTATTTTTCATCTGTATGGGAATGTTTGCATGCACTTCTGTTTTAACTCTTAAAATGAAAACACTGAGAAAAATAAATCTGCTGATAACATTTCCAGTACTTTTTTTTTTTTGCAAAACAACCCCAATATTTTGCCTTCTTTAAAGAAAAGATCTTGAGAAAGGTTGCAAAAATATTTCTTCAATGCTTTTTTGGCTTGCCAGGTCTTGCCAGGTTTAGTTATTCAAGCTGCTCATCGCACTTAAGTAATATTTGGGTTTTCTGTTGTTGTTGTTTCATGGTTTTAATTGCTTGCTTGTAGCATTACCACTGGCCTTGGCTCAATTTCTGTGGTTACAGATGGCTGTAGTCTGAAATGGTTTCTGTCTGAACCAGCTTACGATGCCACACTGAGTCAGAGGAAAATCAAAGATAAGAGGGCACAGATCACTTCTGTCTCCGCTGTGTAGGAGCACAGCTGTACAGCGGACTGAAGGTTGTCTAGTGGGAAGGGCATTGAGTCATGACTGACAGCGATGACTCTGCTCTGAATGGAGACTTGACAGCAAAAATATAACAAAGGCGCATCTCAACTACGTCTTCCACTCTGTCTGCTGGTGAGAATTGTCCAGAAGCTGCCTGCTGCAAAGCTGATGTTACCTCTACCCCATTGCCATGGGCTCCTGGGTTGGACCCCACTTGTTGCCCTTTGCTCTTATCAGTGTGCTTGTTGACTTAGCCGTGTTCACTGCATTCCACAGCTGGTCATTCAATGCCGTTTGTTTGAATTCCTCTGCTGTTTCAGCATGGCCCAGGATACTCACAGGTTTGGAGCAGGAACCAGTTACCAGCTTCCCTTTATGTGGTGGCTTTGAACAATGTAATTGCTCTCCTTCCTTTTCCTACAGAGTGGGAATTGAGTGAGGACTTGTTAATTGAGGCTGATAACCAGTGTTCCAGAAATTCCAAGCATTATTAATGGCATCAGTATGGTGATCGTGCTTTCTTACTTTTCATGAAGCCATGCTTGAAACTGAAGTTCAGAAAAAAGATTTCATTCGTATTCCTCAATATTTACTATAGTCTAATGATTTCTGTTGCAGACTCTTGCAAAGTGTTCACCTGCCCTGAGGGATGGAACAACTTGGCAAGATGTCTGCATTACAATTGGAATACTGCTTCTGCTGGGAGAAGAGCTGAGAGAATATTTTTACTTTTCACCAGCTCCTGCTGTTCCTTGGTATTTACAGTCCCTCTGGAGAAACACTGTCAGCAGTTTTCTCCTCTGCCTTGCAGACTGGCTCAGCAGTGTGACAAGCATATTAGTTCGTCACTGAGCCGTGAGTAGCATAGTTGATTAGTTTTTATCATTATCACTGCTTTCAGTGTGTCACAGACAACTTAGTAACTTCCTTTACAGGTAGGGGAAAGTGAGTCACTGAGATGGGGTCCCTTAGGTCACCTGTTAAGAGATGAGAAGGAGAACTTGGCTGAAGTCAGGCTGGCAGAACAGTCACCTGCATTGCTACCGACTGTGGAAAATCTCATGCATGACTGCCACACTTTGCTTTCTTCATCTCCCTGCCTTGCAGATCCAGCTTCTGGAAGGTCTTTGCAAGTAGCTTGTTTCCTCCAGAACCTCATAGCAATCTGCAGAACCTCATTTGGATTCTAGAGCCAAATCTAAACACGCCTGTATTTCTCATAGGCGTATTTCTTAAAGCATGACAAGTTCCCCTTTTGCTTCAAAAAATCTTCCAAGATTTCGGTATCAAGTAGCTCATCTTGATTATTGGATCACAACTGGTCCCACAGGGTAATGGTGAGGGTGCTGAGACAGAGGCTGCAGTGAAAGTGGAACAGAAGAGAATTTACACCCATCCCTTGCATGACTTCGGGAGTTCTGGAACGGCAGCCCCACTGCCCTTGAGCAGCCAGACAGAAACACAACACGGGCAAACCGGTAGCACAAGAACCAGGACTGACAAGACGTGAGCTGTTATTGCCCTCTGCTGACCGTTTGCTATACAGTGCCAACACTTCAAGTATTTTCTGCAAAGGCACGAAGAAAGAATCTTTTCTGAGGATCTGTAGTTTACTGAAGGAACCTCTTTTCCTCTTTTTTTTTCTTTTCTTTTCACAAGGTTATATACTTCCTTAGCTCAACCGAGGTTGCAATTCAGTCAAATATCAGCTTGGGGCAAGCAGGCCAAGAAGTAGAGACCTATGGTACAGAGGAGGTTGGGCTGGATGGTCGCATTCTCTTCTGCTACTGCGGCTTCCCCAGGGTCACACTGCAGTTTTGAGAGTAAGCCAGAAAGCGAATCCCTTTTTCTTGATTCTTCTCCAGCACTTTATAAAGCTTTTCCTTTTGTTTCTGTTTCAGACTTGTCTAACAACTGGCTTGTAAATGCATATTTAAATGCTGCAGTGATGAACAAGGCAGAAAGGTCTCTTTTAAAATACTTTTTAAAAACTATTGAAAGATATTTTTTTAAGCCTATGAATTGCTACTGAATTGCTGTTCACCAGGACTTCTGCTGTGTTTAATTTACTCTTTTGATTTTGCTTCTTTGGTATTTGGGAGTGGGTAACTGAATCAATTGGTGCTATATTTCAGCCATCCAGTTCCCCACGAGGGTTTCAAGCTGCCCATGGGAGTATTATTGAGTTGTCTACTCTGAATAAATGCTCACCTGAAAAAAAACCCACTAGAGGTGTATGGGGCTGTCACAGACAACACACAAAGAGGGCTGTCATCTTCTGCAGTTTTACCACACTAAGTACATTGGGCTTTTTTTAACAGTCTTTGTTACAGGGTAGAAGTCTACATCCACTGCCAGACAAATGCTGTTCTCCAACTCAAAGAGGAGAGCCTTCTGATGGCAGCAATCAGGACCGCAGTTTCTAAAGCCAAAAAGGGAGAGGAGACATCAAAATTTCAATTCCTGAACTGTTGTGGTGTTACTTTATTAAGTAGGTTATTGCAATGATAATATTATAATAACAATAAGAAATAGTAGCCTCAGGCCAATGAACAAATGGGATGATTGTCCTTGCATGAATATTCTTGCTGGTCCCAGTAAAAAAGGGGTAAGAGAGGTCAATTTTCCAGTCCTAATTGAGTGAGGTATTAAGAGAGAAAATGATCAAAGTTTTAATGGCATAAAATCTAAATCTCATTGAACAGGTATAAGAACCAGAATATTCGTATATAGATCAAAGACCACATTAGGAGAATGACTTCATGTGTTTGTTTGCTTTCTCCTTACCTCCACATTCTGTATATGTCCTACTTATTCTTTATTGCTTCTTTCCCTAAGAATCACTCAGTGTCCTTAATGAGCACAATTTTGGGCCCAGAAGTGAGGAAGAATGGAGCAGATATATAGAACATTACCCTTGATGTAAAGAGGGGAGAATTGACAGGGAAAACATCTTTTCAAAAATGACTTCATCCATTGTAACTGTTTATAGGAGAACAAGTCTGAAACAAAACCTGAATGCTTTTTGGAAGACCTCACACCTCCTCTGCAGCTGAGGCAGCCTGAATGTCAGCATTCTCCTATTGCAGTTAATTAGTCCTTTAAAACTCCTTCAGAAGGCAGACGATGGCTGGAGCTTCCGTTGCCTTAGACATGACCCATGACATCACACCTCACTGACAGATGGCTCTAATGAGCCAAGTAGCAGATAGTCTAAGATTTTGCCACCATATGCTTGTTCTGCCTTCTCCAGGGGTGACTGGACTTCAACAAAACTGGTGGTAGAGATCAATACCTGTACCTGTATTCAGTCAGACAGGTTAACTTGCTCTGCTGAGGAAGTAAGTTTAAATAGTTTGGTTATTATTTGACTTAGGCTACAATATCTATATATTTATTTAATTAACTCCAAAGCATTAAAAGCCTGAAAACAGTATCACACCTAAGGGGGAAAGTTAGAATCTATTCTATTAAGTAGCTACGACAAAACTATGTTAAAATATCCAGGTGCCTATGCTGCTGGCCCTGCTTGGCAGTCATGAATCAATATTCCAAAGCCCGTGGCTTCTATTTCAGTAGTAGAGATTTCATTTGTAATTTCATCATCTGGTATTGTTTTCCAATTTTTTTTCTCTATAGCAACCATAATCAATAAAAAATAGAGTAGCCCTGGGAAGCTCCCATTATCGTGACTGCAGAATCCAAATGTTTAATATTAACATTTTAAAAGTCACAGAATGAAAATTACTGCAGTTGGCAACAATGAAGGTTCATGAATGATTCTCCCCTTTCTAAACACACAGTGGTATTTAGAAGTACATTCCTACTGCTTTCTTTTTATAAAAGCTGTAAGATTGTCCAAAATATCCAAACAAACAACTCTAATACTGACAGCAAACAGCCAGGAAACAGTTCATTATGCAATGCAGAGTGAGAAATGTATAGCTCCAATGCTTTTGTCTCTTTCGGGGTCTCTTTTTAAAGATGCACAGAACAGGATGGGGATGCATGACTGGCTAAATTCACAATTAGTGTAATCTATGTGCAATGCTGTCCAGGTGAAGAAAAATGAATCCTACTCATCACAGTAGGAGTTTTGTCTTATAGCTTCAGGTCCCCATAGAAGTTTCACCATTTGTCTGTTCTCCTTATTGTTTAGAGGAGGCAGCCTGCATTGCTGCAAAATTATTTTAATGTAGAATTATTAGAACATTTAGTAGCCACGGAGATAGATGGGCTTTACAAAACATCTCTGCTCTTTGTAGCAACCTGATACAATTTTGAGCAAGATAATGGTCGGGAAGAACACTGCCAGGCTCCTAATGAGAAACTGTTGACAGTAAAATTACCCCCACATTCTTCAAAAAGCCAATAAATGTCAAACTTGGGACCTTTGATGCAGTAGCTCATAATTCCTGCTCAGAAGCTTTTGCAGGCTGTCAGGGCACGTGGTAACCCTGCATTTCTGCTGATTTTGCTGGAACTTTCGATGCTGAAGACGTGCAAGGAGCAGGTGCCTGCATTCTGGATGTCATTGTTGCAAAGCCACTGGCTCACCAGGAGACTTCAAAGGGAGCACATTTGGACTCCATTTCCCCACCTGCAACACAGGGATGACAGTACAGGAGTTACCCAGAGGCAATTCTGTGAGGGACACAGTGTTGCTGTCCAAATGCTCAGAAATCATGAGCTGAACCAGAAAAGTATGGTGCTGCCTTTTACCACTGAGACAGCCTTGTATTTTTAATGTAAAATATGTCCAGCTTTCTGTGTCTTTCCAGCACACATCTTCAAGCTCTCTCCTCTGCAGCTAACAGAGATTACTTCAAACCATCACAAAACTAATGCTTAGTCTGCTGAATCCTGTGCTGGGCTGCTTTAAGAGAACCACAGGAAGCTTATGCATAATTCCAGATGATGTAGGCTCCCATTCTGTTTGTCAGCTCTGTGGAATGTGAACGTTATAAATACCTTGCCCATCTCCTGAGTCTGACTCTACCTTCAGCATTCAGCCCGTAAATGATGTGATAAGGCACAATATTGCCAAGTGCATGAATTAGGAATGACCTTGTTCTGTGTGTTATTCCACCAGTGTCTGCATCCTGGCTTGAAACTTATTGAGGGGAGACAGGGGTTACACCACGAGTGATTATATGACCACATCCTCCAGATTTGGCCTATATATTTCTTATAACATTTTCAGGCAAAGGCTGAAAAACAATCTTGTAATGCCTCTACTTCACTGACACTCTGAGGTCAGCAGCCAGATGGTTCACTATTATCTTTTCCAAATCTCAATAATTCTATGATTCTGTAATTACATTCCTACTGGCAATTCCTTGCTTGTGTTTTCTGCATTTCCATTCCAGCTGTTCCTGCGTATATGAATAGAAAACTCATCCCTTTCTGTCATTTGCAGTGACAGGCTGCATCCCAGAAGCTCTACACAGATGGAGTCATTCTTAGTTTGCAGAGAAGGCTGAGTGTGTGCCACATGCTATTAGGGTCACTTGAAACTGGGCTAATTACCTGGCACACCACTGGAGAGCAGATTCTTTAATAAAAATGAATGGCTGATGAGGAATAGACTCCTTGCTATTTTAGGATGAACTCTCCCTTAGGCAACAGATAGCCACAGTGGAAAGGCTCCCAGTCTATCACTTGGTTTGCTGTTTCTTGGCTGTAGAGCTTAATTAACAATTCTGGAACCATGCTGTTTCCCAGGGATGGCCTGCAAGTCCATTAAATTAAACAATGGAGGCAGATATGGGCAAAAGTAAAAACTACACATGTCAGAAATGAAAAACGACATTGCTTTGTCAGTGCACAGGGGCCAGTGCAGGAATGTTCTAAAGCCTTCCGAAGCTCTTCTCTTTCTAGCAGCTCAAGCAAGAGGGAGATTTTCCTACAGATGCCACCATTTTTTCAAACTAATGATCACTAATTACACAATTATTTTATTGCATGAAATAATACAAATACTCTGGAAACTGAATTAAAATGTACTTATGTTTTCCTTTTAAATATCTGAAAGTACAGCACGAACATCCGTTGTGCTTTGTGAGACCACTGACTGGAAGAGACCATGACCCTAGAGAAGCAGGGACCTGACCTGAATGCAGCCATCCACAGCTACCTCACTTCCCATGGATCTGAACTGCAAAGGAACTTGAGACACTGTGGGGTTTGGTATTTTACATGGAAGGGCAATGATAAGGAAAGATACCTACCCTCAGCCTGCCCTACAAACAAGCAGTACACCATTTTCCATAGTTAGCTTCTCTCCCCATCACCACTTGCTAAAGCATGCCCATCCTTACACAGCATGTCCATTAATGCCACCATCCGCTCACACTAACGCTGAGGATGCTGTATGTCTTTGTGACACTAAGAGTCTCACGAGGCCATTCGAATTCAACATATCCACACGTAGACATAAGATGATCAGGTCCAACTCCACTCCAGCATAATGATTTCAAATGAAGTGATTATTCTTTAAAAATGAAGAATTCTGCTTCAAAAATTAAAGCTAGGAATTAACAGTTACACCAAACCCTGTCTTGTATGTATGGCAATCAGTTTCAGAAGGCGAATTTCTAAATGTCTGCAAGAATGAGCTCAACTCAACTGCCATTCATTTTTAAGATGGCCACCAAAACCATTTTATTACCGCGGTTAGTTGGAAAGAGCACTGGTCTGCAAAAATCAGATAATGTACTTATTTTTAAAAGCCTGGAACAAAGAGCCAGTAGAGATTTGCTGAGTACTTGCAACATAGCCATTAAATATAAATATTTTTTTAAGCAATTTACTGTTTCCTAATGCTTTTAGAGCAGCATGGGGGAACAGTCTGAGTGAGTGCAGCATCTAACCGTATTAAAAAGGACATGATGAAGGTTACTGGGCTCCAGATTTAACTCTTCACTATCTTAACTGGAACATTTTCCAACCTATATAAACAATGGAAGTTTATATAAAACTTATTCAATCTACTCAGTGAAAACAGTAGAAATTTTATTTTGAAAACGTCTGCATTTGTCACATTCCTATAGAAACAAACTGTTCTTAACGGTGAAGTTTCTCAAATTAAAAACTGCTGCAGAATTGGAAATCACTTTTTTTTTCCATCTTGACTGCGGATTGTGGATAGAAAAGAATTGCTTCGTTGGGCTGCATGCACATGAATGAATCACAGAGTCATAGAATCACAAGGTTGGAAATGACCTATAAGATCATCTAGTCCAACTGTCTCCTCATCACCCCTGCCACCACAAGCAGGGCAATATCACTGCTTTGAATTACGTGTGGGCCCATAAGAAGAGGTTAGGTTTTGCTCCAGAGTTTCCAGGTATAATTCCCTAGTATAATCATAGAATGCCTTGGGTTGGAAGGGACCTTCAAACCTACTCAGTTCCAACCTCCTGCCCTGGGCATCAGATCAGGTCAGGCTGCCCAGGGCCCCATCCTGTCTGGCCTTGAGCACCTCCTAGAGGCCTCACGCTTGGGACATTCTGAAGTGGAGTTGTTGCAACTACATACAAAATCCCTCTTGATTCATGATATTCCCACCTTGTAGTTTTAGTAGCTACAGGTAGGATTCATCTGATCTCGCTTGAGACTTTATGTTACTTTTGCTGTCAGTGAAGAGAAACAACGCGCTCACACAGCGATTCATCTGATTTTCTCGGATGACTGTTTAAGTATGAAATGGGTAAGCCATCACAATTTAGCTGTGTGGAACTTCAGAAAAAAACGTCTCTGAGAGGCCATCCCATAATGATCCAATGTTGATCATTACGGGTTGATATCACTTCACCAATAACGCACTCTCAGCAAATCTGCAGATGATGCTAAATTGGGAGGACGGCTGATACACTGAATAGCCTGGCTTCAGTCCAGAAGGACCATAAGGGGAAATGAAAGATTCTGCACCTGGGGACGAGAAGGACCAAACACCAGTGCAGCAGGCAGGCAGAGCTGCAGTCCCACTTAGAGGGGATACCCAGCTGAACATGAGCCAGCAATGCACTCTCGTCACAAATAAGACAAAATGCATACTGAGCAATACTGGCTGGCTCAACGTGGCCAGGAGATGGAGGAAATATTTTATTTCCTTCTACTCAGCACTGGTGAGGCTGTATTTGGAATACAGACCAGTTTTGACACAGCTCGTGCAAAAGGGTTGTTGAGAAACTGGAAGTGGTACAGCAAAGAGCTGATTGCCTAGAGAGCACGACCTACAAGGAGAGCTGAAGAAGCTGGATTTGCATAATCTGGCACAGAGGGGTCTAAGTGTGATCTAAGTGCAGCCTGTGTGTGGCTGCTTGAGGTGAGATACAGTGGTGACGAAGCCACAGTTCCCTTATATCAGATAATGTAACAAGGGCCAAAAACCTGCTGCTCTGAGGCTCACGGTGGCTCACATTTTTTTTCCACCAGAAAAGCTGCTGGTACAGACTATCCAGAAAAGCAACTGAATGCTCCTTGTTAGAGGTTGTCAAGACGTTAAATCCAGGGCTGACATCTTACAGTGTTGGTAAAGCCCAGCTCTGAGTACAAAGCCGAGCTTTCAAACCATCATGCCTAAGATTCCACGATAAAGCCTGAACATTATGACTGGATCACAACACTGCCAGGTCAGAGTGTCTGCTGAAGTGTCTGGCAGTGGCTTTTGCAGTCTGCGCTTCGTGAAACTGAACACCCCAAGCCAGGGTTAGCCTCCAAAGAGTCAACAGCAAAATTCTCTAGAGCTGGAACTCCTGAGGCAAGTGCTAATTTGAGCTGATGGTAAAACAACAGGACTGGCTGAAGGAGACAAACTAATAATGCATCAGCTCATTAGTGGGTAATACTCCTAAGAAGTAATGGGCTATCGTTAGAGGCTTTTGTCTGTAACATGCTGAACAGATTTCAAATCATTTACAGTAAGTATTACCACCATCTGTGGAGTGTGTCCAAACCCTTTAATTCTCTATTAATAGAGACATACAGAAATTCCTATTCAAAACTAGGGAACATTCTGAAACAGACTGGCGGTAACTGCATCAAATAAAGCTTGGCCTGGGTTTCCTCCAGCTCCATGTAATACCTCTGTGGCTCAACGACAAAACTGTTGACTTTTCACTGTGGCAGTTTTTCAGTTCAAAATAAAAGGCAAGCCTGGCAGCAGGATGGCTGTTAGCATGATGCTGAGGATGCTCAAGTGCAGTAAGCAATGCAAGTAATTCAACAGGGTGATTTGAGTTCTCTCCCAGTCCCTGCGATTCCATATATCACCTGGGACACATCAAACTGATTTTTGTAGCATGGAGTTCCTTCTGAAATCATAGATGAGATTAATTGCTGAAAAAAAACCAAACATTTGGTCTGATTTTTCTTAAAATTTATTACATGTACTTAGAAATAATTTATTGTGGCTTTGGCATTGTATGTTAAGAAATCAAACTTTCAATAAGAACAGAAATATATTTCCCAAAGGCAACTGTGTGAAGAATCATGGAAGCACAGCTAAGCTTAGCTTAGAAGCAGCATTCAGTTCTTCTTGTCCTGAGCGTGTGACCAGACAGGCTTGCGTTTCTCAATGAAGGCTTCGATACCTTCCTGCCCATCCCTCAAAGTCAAATTATCAACCATGACCTGAGAGGTGATTTTGTAAGCAGTATCAAGGTCCTGCGCCATCTGTCTGTAGAAGGTGGCTTTCCCCAGTGCCAGGACAGATTTGCTGCTTTCGCAGATCTTGTGAGAGATTCTCATGGTCTCTTCTTCCAGCTTGTCTTCTGGTACCACCTTGCTGACAAGCCCATGCATTAACGCTTCGTGGGCAGAAAGAGGCTCACCTGTAAAAAGCATCTCCAATGCCACCTGATGGAGAAAAGATAACCAGGTTAGGTCAATTCAACTGCCTCACTGCTTTTCTCCTTCTCCAAAAGCTCAGAATCTCTGCTAACTGCAGTAGGAATAGAGAAAAATGTGGATGGTCCTTCACAAAGTCAAACAATCCAGCTTAGTATTTTAAGCTGTGCGTAGAATAATAAGTAATCAAGCCCTTACTAAGTCTAATGCAGAGTTTCTGAAAGTATCTGCCTTAAGACAGGAAATTTGAAGGTGAAGCTTTCATCCATTTGTCCTCACATCTCAGCAGAGTCCTACTGCATCTCAAGAGTCCGTCCACAAGAATCTACGTGGATCACAACATTTCTTTTCTCATTTATAGAAGCTTTACAGATCACACCACTGCTTATGCAATGAGAGATGTGTAGTACAAGCAGTAGGAAATAACTAAGGAAGAAGGTGCAGGAGAGTTTCAGGTGCTATTTACAGTGACTTGATCTAAACCCAGCAGATCATGCTGGCAGTGAAATGTCACTGCCCAGCAGGAACTGACAGCTCAGTGGGATTGGTATCCTGAACTCACAGAGGTTTCTCATCAGGGGAGAACATCATTGTCTAAAGCACTGACAGCTGGAAAGCAGAGGGACTGCTGAGCTGGTGTGTTGCTGATACGAATTCCTGCTGGTTGGAATCACATCAGTGGGAAGCTGCTTTCCCTAAACAGAGGTCATCTTGTTTTTTTCTCAGTCCAAAGCACAAGCATGTTTTTGGCAACAAAGTATTTTGAATGTCATACTGCAGGAAGATGAAGTTAAGGCAATGGAACTGAAACTCCGAGCACTGGATCCTACTTACTGCAAAATTACAGAGTACCTGAGAAAGAAGCTTACCTTTCTTGGAAGAGATCTGCCCAGGGCCACAGCTGGTGTGGAGCAAAACAATCCAATGTTTACTCCAGGAGTAGCAAAGCGTGATTTCTCACTTGCCACCGCAATGTCACAGCTTGCCACTAGCTGACAGCCTGCTGCTGTGGCCAGGCCATTCACTTTGGCAATCACTGGTACTGGAAGTCTCTGGATTAAAGTCATAACCTGCATGCACACAAAAATAAGGGACCAATTGGTTCTCAAAGTTAAGCACTGGCTGTATTAAAACTTGCACCTGCTTCACAGAATTGATGTCACTGCACATACTTTCAGCATCATGGACTTGAGTTCAGTCAAAGATACAAGCTCTCCGCATAACTGACTTTATTTGGTGTGCCTTAATGCACAAAACCACTGCAGTTTCAGTAGCTGCTCAGCTGTGTTTATGTAGCACAAGTTAGTCCTGCTAACTCCAATAGAAATGGAAAGCACGAGAAACAAAGGTGAAAACACTTGAATTAAATCTGCATAAAGCTAGCATATCTCTCTGCACTGCAGGCCCTGTATTCCTGGATGTGGAAAGTGGTATCTGAGACACATCACCCCCACATTCATCAGCCCTGTAATGGAAAACTGACTTAGGAGAACCTATTGCTGGTTTCTACATGGTGTTGAGCCTGGGTTGATTTCACCCAGACACCGTCATCTCACAACTGGATGTCTGTCTAGGATGGGTGATCTCCCTCCCTAAAGCTGGGCAGGGGGTTATCCAGCTTTAGATGGCGAAAGTTAAGAAAGACAAATTTGTCTAACTTTTCTAACTCAGGATCACCTTAATTACAGTGGAGATCAACAAACTCAACTAATTTCAGTACTTGCAGATAGAAAATGCTATTTAACTGCCTACTGTCATTATCTGGATTTAAAAAATATCATTAGCACAGTGTAGCAAGAAAAATTTTCATCTGCCACCTCAAATTCTCCAGCAGACAAAGTTCAGCAAATTTTATGTTACTTAAGTTACCTACATTCAGTTTTGAATCTCATCAGATTTTGTCTCACTTTGTTTAAAAACAATTTTCAACTCATCTTGAGAAGCAGGGAACAAAAGAGTAACAATACATTCATGCGTGCAGGAAAACAAATAAATGCTCCTTATATCTATAGAAATTTAAAGTCAAATGCTTCTCTGAAAAAAACCCCAAACGCCTGGTACATATGGTCACGTGCTTGAGAAGCCTCTGGAGAAGTGACACTGAGCTGTCTCAAACTCCTCTGTAGAGATTGCTGAGTTCTCAGATACTGCACCACACAGTACTGCTAACGTTATTATATATGTGGGGAAACAGCTGAAACACAGCCGTGATGATACCCGCTGTAGAAAAAATGCAAGCTGGCATTCTAGCACTTTAATTTGCACAAAGAGAAATACAATTTCACCAGCATCAGATATTAATATAAACCAGCATCACTACTTGCTCTTCATACCAGGCAAACCAGGGTAGCATGTAAGATCTGCTTACCTCTGCACATACTTCAAATACTTGGGTATGAAGCTTCACATCGTCTTGGGTTGACAGCTCCTTTAAGTCATGACCAGAACAAAATACGGGCCCTTCGGCTGTGAAGAATAAAAAATTAGACTGAACTAATCAAGAAACCAAGAGTTGTGTCAATACCCCATTAAAGGTACAGAAGCATTAATGGTCATCACAAAGGAGGCTGGGGAGGGAGATCTGCACTCAGTTCCTAAATATTTCCTTCTGGGTATCACACTGACTTGGAATTGCCAAATGAAGCATTTAACTGATATGCCAATAAACATTTTCAAAGGCCTCGTTCTACCTCCATTTCAGGTTAACTGCTAAAATTAAGGCTCTTTACACTTCTGAGCCCAGTTTCTGGTAAGACACCACACTGAACTTCTCCTTGGTAAAGACAAACTAGTCAGCCAGAGTGCCAACAAACTGCTCTGCTCTCACATTAAACAAACACAATGTTCCCCATTTGCTGTATGAAGAATTAATGAATCACAGAATGGCCACGGTTGGAAGGGACTTCAAGGATCACGAATCTCCAATCTCCCTGCCTCAGGCAGGGCCACCAACCTCCCCATTTAATACCAGACCAGGCTGCCCAGGGCCCCATCCAACCTGGCCTTGAACACCTCCAGGGACGGGGCATCCACAGCCTCTCTGGGCAGCCTGTTCCAGCACCTCGCCATCCAGATTTCTGTGTCACGCATTAATCTAACAATCAAATAAAAGGTTTTTCTGCTGGAGGAGAACCAGGAGGGCAGTCCCTTTGTTCCTTCACTGCTAACATACACCTAAGGAACCCCAAAAAGCTTCTCCAGGGCTTGGGTAGAAAAAGAGCAGGAATCTGTCAACCTATGTTTTGGATTTGCTTTCCTCAAGTGTCAGCTAAGAACAGAGCACCCTTTATGGATAACTGTATCTACAATAGTTTTCCTTTCTTATGAAGATACCTGCCATAAAAATACACTGACCTAAAGCTTTTTAATCACAGAATCATAGATTGGTCTGGGTTGAAAAGGTCCACAGTGATCATCTGGTTTCAACCCCCTACTATGTTGCCAACCACCAGACCAGGCTGCCCAGAGCCACATCCAGCCTGGCCTTGAATGCCTGCAGGGATGGGGCATCCACAGCCTCCTTGGGCAACCTGTTCCAGTGCTTCACCACTCTGTGTGTGCAAAACTCCCTCCTAAATCTTAATCCTTCAGAGCTTCTCAGGTAGTTTTACGGATGCAACATTTCCAACTATAACTATGAAGATGCCACCTCATCTATGCATTTCTTACAGACCAGATTATTATAACAGCATTAGCAATAACCACGCGGATCACATCCCTCAGCTCACTGCATCACAGCGACATCATCTGGAAATTAATCACATCTGCATTTGTGCCTCACTGAAGAGGAATTCGCTGTGAAGTCTGTGTTGAAGATTGACAGCAACCCTGAGAAGTCTGCTGAGGCTTCTTCAGCCTGTTTCTGCACGAAAGCCAGTGCCCAGAAGTGTTTGTCCTCAGTCTGATAGCTACCAGAACATAGCTTATTGACTCTGCAAACACAGCGCCACGACCTGAAGGACACACCACCATCCAGACAAGTGTTTCAACAGCGTTTCTCTTTACCCGTGTTAATTATCAACAAAAACAAAGCAAAAGTCAATCAACTGTCAATGCCATATTCCAGAAGGAGGAATGAAGCACACGGAAGTCAAAGCACGGTGGTCTGAACAGGGAAGGTTCCTGCAGGGTGCATGAAAACCACGTCCCCTCAGCTCCCATTTTCAGTAACTGCGCGCAACCCTCAGCCCTACACCGCCCGTAACCCCGCAGCCACCCGCCTCGCTCAGCGCCCCACGGAGGCAATACCCGAGATGACGATCACTCGGAGCTCTTTGCTCTTGACGTCGTGCAGGAGGTCCTCCTTCAGCGCCTGCAGCATGGACAGGGACAGGGCGTTCCGCTTCCCGGGGTTGTTCAGGATAATGTTTCTGCAAGGCGAGCGCCGGGCGCCTCGTTGAAAGACGAACCCCTACACGGCCGCGCCGCGTCCGCCTTCGGAAGCCCGCGGTGCTCAGAACGGACACGGAGGGACTTTCCCCGCGGCCCCCGCCACCCGAGCCGCGCCGTCCCCTCACCCCGCTCCGAGCGCCCCGTGAGGGCCGTGCGCCCCGCGCGGCACCGCGCCCCGCCGCCTCACCGCACGCCCCCCGCCTGCCGCCTCAGCGTCAGCGCCGCTCCTCCCGCCGCGCTGCTGCAGGCCGCGGCTAGGGGCCGGGCCCAGGGCCCGCTCAACCGCCACAGCGCGGCGGCCGCCGCCATCGCCTCCGAGGTGCGGCTCGTTGCTGACCCCTAGCCCGGCGCCGTTGCCTCTGCAGCCGCGGGACTTCGGTCGGCAGCGTCTCCGGGCTCGAAGAGCGGGCAGTCGAGCCAAGAGGCAGTGCCTGCAGCGCGGAACGCCTACGGCGCGCTGGGCTGCATCGGGGCGGCAGCGGGGCGGGGAGCGGCTGGTCCGCTCCGCTCCTGGCAGGGCCCCGGCACAGGAAGGGCATGGCACGCGTGGAAGGGGCCGAATAACTGATGTGGTTCCACTGAGGAACAGACTTGTGCATTACAATGTACAGCTTGATGTGAGGTTTATCACTGCGTCTTCTGTTCGAAGATTTCAGAGACGTACATTTTACTGCATTATTCTATGCTATAGGAGATCATAAGAGAAAAAAGCAAAGCCTCTTCTCCAGGACGAGTCTGCACATTGCAGTGGGGAGTGCAGTCCTCTTCTCCAGCTGTGTTCTCCTGTGGGAAGTGACAGACCCAAGGGATGGAACACCTCCCTTAATGAGGACAGGCTGAGAAAGCTGGGCTGTGCAGCTTGGAGAAGAGAAGGCTCCAGGGAGACCTGAGAGCGGCCTTTCAGTACCTAAACTCTCTGCAGACCCTCGTTACTTGAAATTGCACTTCCAAAAAACGTCAGTTTGCAATAGAACCTCTCACACTTCTTTCATTCTGCTTTACTCACAGGAGTGATGACCTCTATTTCTTCACACCTGGCTCAGGCAGTCTCCTGGGAAAGAAGCAGCTGTGTAGTAGCAGCAGCCAGCAAACAATCTCATCTGCTAGATATTAACAGGCCCAAAGACCAAGCAGCACTGTTCAAGGAGATGCAGGATGCTCTGGTCACGATTCTCTGTTCTTGCTTATCACCCCTACTCATCACGTATCCTTTCCCAAATGCTAGAGGAAAGCATTCATAATTCACATGTTTTGTACCCAGTCAAGGTTTTGTTGTTTTCCTCTTTCTGTCAGAGCCACAAGTACTCTAAAATAAAATAGATATATGTCCAGCAGATGTTCCCTGGAAATGATAATCTGTATTCCACCTTCTTTATGTCCCCATTTTTGTGATTGTGCCTCTGATCGCTGGGTTTTACTATAACATAAATATGTAGTATTTTATAAATGTTGAAGGGCATTTATAGGTCTGAGAGTTGGGTCTGGGCTGGACTTTCTTCACTTGCCCTTTTTCATTTTCTCATAGTTCTTTGTGCTTCGCCAAAATTGACTTTTAGTATAGGAGTCTGTGGCAAAAAAATGCCTGTTTAGAAGAATAAATCATTTTAAATTAGTCACAGCAATTCTCAGAATCCTTTCTTGGTGTGGCAAAGGCCAATGCACAGAGAACACAGTGTGTTCCGTTCTGGGAGGAGTTTGCATTCCCGGGCAACACTGGCAAGTAAACTCTTGCAATCATTTTTAAAGCTGGCCTTGTGAATTGCAATCTTTTTTTTTTTTTCTTCACCTTTTTTTTTTTTTTTTTCTTTTTCCCCAATTCCTTCTCTTTCTCTCTTTGTTTTCTTGTTCTGTCATTTGCAATGAAATGACTTTTTCCATATTCTTCAAATAATTTCTCTTAAATATAGCATTTGCAGCTCCCTGGAAATCCTGTTCTTTTCCATTCTGATTGACAGCCTCATGCTTCCTTTCACACCCTCCTCCATTACAGATTTTTTTTGGCTGTGGCTTCCCCAGTGCTTTAAACAGACTTACTGCTGCCTTCTCTGAGAAAGTGTTGAAAATTTTTTTCCACTTTCAGGCAGCTTTCCTTTTTATAGCATTTGTTAGCAGCATTGCAGTTAGGACTGAGCTCACACTTCCAACTGGAGACAACTAGGAGCTGGGATTGCAAGTAGCAGACAGGGCCTTTCTAACCTTTATCTTTATTGATCTTTCATATGAAATGAAAAGGGAAATGATAAGGGCCATAATGCAATTTCATTGTTAGATCATTACAGAAGCTTTTCAGAGTATCACACAGCGCTAGCAAAAGATGTTTTGAATTTCAAGTGAATTTAGCTGTCATAAGGCACTCTTGGGTCCTCGTTCAAATGTTGCTAGATAAGATGCACAGGCAACAAAATCAGCATGTAGAATCCCTCTCTTTATGAGGCTTAATAATTTGTGTCTTTATTTTCTTGACTTTCAGTGCTCGCAAATATGACGTTTACTTCCATGATCAGTGGTGGCCATTATCAATGGGCAGACCTTGCTGAGGTGAGGGTGAAATGTAAAGCTGCTAAAGAGAAGCTCTGTGTATATGTGTGTGTGGGTGTTTGTGCATACACACATAAATGAGTAAATATATACCTAAAGACACTTCTACCCATTAATTGGAGTACTGTGATGAAAACTGGGGACTATACTATGGAGTATGAGGCAGGCATATCGCCTGCAGAGTTTAATGCAAATGATTTCTCAAGAAATGTACCAACCTGGCATTCCCAGAGGATCTTGTGATCTGATTTTCAACACTGCTGAAATCATTCAAATCCCTCTGGGAGCCAGAGGGGTTCAGCACCTTTGCAACTTAAATTCTTGTTGGGTGTGTAGTAGTTCCACAGCAACAAGGAGAGGAAAGCCCTGTTCTTACACCCAGGCCAAGGAAAATAATTTATTTTCCTGCTTAGTGCATTCTGCTAGCAAAGAGAAAGATCAGTGCACGATGGTTTCTCTGATGTGGAACCCTCTGGGACTGCCTGAAGAAAAGATGACAAAAGATTTTGATATTCCTTTTTAGCCAAAAGGCTGACACTTCCACGATTCCTTTGTCCCCGGAGACTGGAAAAAGGGCAATATCACTACCATTTACAAGAAAGAAAGGAGGGAAAATCTAGGCAACTACAGGCTGATGAACCTCACTGCTGTGCCTGGGAAAATCATGGAGCAGATCCTCCTGGAAGACATGTTAAGGCAGTGAGTGATGAGCAGGTGATCTGAGACAGCCAGCACGGCTACAGCAAGGGAAGGTCATGCATGACCAACATGGTGGCCTTCTATGATGGAGTGACAGCATTGGTGGACAAAGGGAAAGCAACACTGATGTCATCTACCTGACTTCTACAAAGCCTTTTACATGATCCCCTGCCACATCCTTATCTCTAAATTGGAGAGATATGGCTTTGAAGTGTGGAGTTTTCGAAGGATAAGGAATTGGTTGTAAGATCACAGTTGAAGGTTGTGGTCAATGGCTCTGTGTCCAGGTGGAGGTTTGTAATGAGTTGTATCCTCCAGGAGTCTGTCTTGGGTCCAGTACTCTTTAAAATCTTTGTCAGTGATATGGATGATGGGATTGAGTGCACCCTCAGCAAGTTTGCTGATGGCACTAAGCGGAGTGGTGTGGTTATATCGAGGAAGGGATGCCATCCACAGGGACCTTGTGAACCTAATGAGATTCAGCATAATGAGGTTCAACAAAGCAAAGTGCAAGGTTTTGCACTTGGGTCATGGTAGTCCCAGATGTGTATAGAAAGTGGGAGAACTCCTTGAGAGTAGCTCTGCTGGGAAAAACTTAGGGGTCCTGGTCGACTTACAGCTTAACATGAGCCAGCAGTGTGTGCTCACAGCCCAGAAGGCCGATGGCATCCTGGATTCCATCAGAAGAGGAGTGACCAGGAGGGAAGGGGATTGTCCCCCTCTATTCTGCCCTCATGAGGCCCCATCTAGAGTACTGTATCCAAGTCTGTGGGACCCCACCTCAGGTAAGATGTTGGAGAGGGTCCAGAAGAGGTGATCTGAGGGCTGGAGCACCTCTCCTTTGAAGATAAGCTGAAGGGACAGGGTTTGTTCGGCCTGGAACAGAGAAGGCTGAAACAGAAGTTTCAGGGCAATCCTCACTTGGGTTGGGATTTTCTAAGGGCATGAAGCTAGGGATTCTTTGCTCTGCTTATTCATGGAACGTGTATGACTGTAGTGCCTAACCTTAAGTGGGATCCTATCCTTGTTTTTTCCCTTTGAAAGTATTTCTATAATCACAGGAAGGCATGTCACAAATTCCTCCTCTAGTTGAGGACTACAGTAGTTCAGAATCTTCTACAGAATGAATATATACCAGACTATCAGAACACCTTAGTCTGTTCTCTAGAAGAAAGTAATTTGTATTTATTATTTATTGTTGATTATTCTACTAAGAGAAAGGACTTGAATCCAGGCTTAACTCTATGGCTGCTATTGATACTTTGTAATAAACTGAAGCAGGATGAGCGGCTCAGCATCTGCTGCTCCAGGCAGGCTCAGGTTAGGTCCTTACCGGGCAATAACACTGCCTCCTGCAGTTCCATTCAGCGTTCTTTCAGCAAACAAGGCAGTGTCCTGCTAGGCTTTGGCATTAAGCATAAAGCTCCTGGTGTCGTTACTGCTGCAGTGCTCGATTTCCAGTCACTGTGTGGCAGCACTGCTCCACGCATCGCCTGTCTGCAGCCTTCAGCTCGCTGACTGGGGCAGTGATCAAAGCCCTTTTGTCACTGGACCTCCACCCGCTCCTCTTTATTTGCTGTTTTTCTCTCATCTTCCCCACGCTCATTTTTCATCCTTCATTGTCCTCACCTCAGAGGCATTTAAGCGATTCACATTTTCCTGGCTTTAGCATTAGATTTTTCTTACATGCCTTCCGACTATGAGATTCTTACGATGGAGCAATGATCAGAACTGTGAAATACCTGGGATGCGGTAACAAATGATAAAAAGAAGGCATTCATTCCTGTCCTAAGAATATGTAACTTCTGTTTCTGGATTTTGATACTTAATCTTGCAAGGCTCCCTAAACACAGTAGAGCTGTGTTTTCCTCCCTAGGGCTGGTCAGTGCCTGCATCAAGTGCTTCCAATGCCTCTCAGAGCTGCCTCTCCCTTCTGTGGATTGCACAGGCAGCCAAGGGAAACCATTCAGATGCTGTGAAAGAAAACATAAATTGGAGCTGCCATTAGGGGCCCACAGCAACAGTTTGCCTAAAACCTCTCCCTCCTTGGCAAAAGCTGCTTTGCTTGCTTGGCTTTCTTCCCATCCAGTTCTGCAAACCGCAGTTCTCACTGCAAAATTACACCCTCTGCCCACCTCGTCCTTCCCTCTGCCAGGGACGACTTCTCGTACTGAAATGCATTCAGTTTTCTGGACTCTTCCTGTTCACCTGTTTCCTGTCCTTTGGCCAGATTTCAGCTCTGTATATTCTTTCTTTCTTTTTCTTGTTTCTGCATAAAAACCACCAGAGATACCGCATTATAACCAGGGAAAATATTCATTTGTTTTCAGTGGAGTAGAACTTTTATCTGATAAGAATACCAACATCTTCCAAATGATTGTGATTTTTACAGACGTCTGGGAGAAGCAACAGAATCTTAGTGGTTAAGAGTTCCTATGGGCACCACCAACAAAGCCAAAAGTTCCATGGAGATAACACTTGCCTCGTCTATACAGCTAGTGTAGTCACAGAATGAATTCAGTGAGAAGCTGTAGTCTGTCAGTACTAGATGGGGCTGGAGGGGAAACCTACTTTCAGGTGTCCTCAGGCAAAACATTTCTTGCAAGGGGCTTACCACCTCGCAAGGCAACTTGACCTGCTGTCCTCCCTGCCTTGTGCTGTGTCTAATTTTCCCCCCTGACATCCTACATACACAGTGCTATGGGGAAGATGGAAATGGGGACATCAGCCCCCATGCTAAGACCCAGCCCTGCTGCTGGAGCGAGGGCTGTGATGTTGGACACATAATATCCCACCAGTGCCAACTGAAATGATGTAGTCCAACCCGGTGCCTCCAGAGCTCTAAGCCTGGAACTGCTGCACTGTTTTATCTTCTCAAGGCCACACATGTTAAATTCACAGTGTGTTGGCACTGAGGGGTCAGTGATTCAACACAGCTGTTTGATATCGTGGAGAAACATCCTGTACTTCTCTGTGTCAAAGAGCTGATGGTTCCTGTTTCCAGGCAGAAGAAATATTAATACATAATGAGCAAAGAAAATGACTCTGTTTAGAGAATGGTAACTCACAAATTAAAAGAGACAGTTTTAACAGTAAAGGCTTATTTTAGTTTTAATTTTGAAGAAAAAAGAAGCTGCAGTGAATTCTGATGTTTGCCAGTCATGCAGACAGGGAGGTTGGGAGAGGAACTGAAAGATTTCTGGACAGTTTTTGCTGGGAAGAACAAAAAGGCAGAAATTAATGCTTGCTCTGAGGACTGAGATCCACGGCTGTCCATCTTGAGTCAATGAACAGCATGATGTGTCCCAGCTCAGAGCCAGGCACAGCCCTGCTCTCGCCCCACGAGGAGCTCAGGGCATGGAAGGAAGCTGAGAACACAGAGTGTTTGCATATGTGTCAAATGAAAGCATTGGAAGAGAGGGGATTTTAGATAAGAGGAAACTTGTGCTACTGTTCAGTGCAGTACTGAATTCAAATCTGTAGGAAACAGTCGTTACAGGTTCTGTTGCTGAAGAAATAACTTGTATTGCTTTGTCCCTAGCACTCTGAGTCCCCTCCAACTCCCCCTCTTACTCCCTTACGACACCTCCACTTCTCCTGTCATCCTGTCTGTTAATTGAGCAGCATGTGCTGCGATGTGAAGAATGCACTTGGTGGCAGGTCAGGGACTGCAGGTGACTGCTAAGTGAGCTCTGCAGCTTTTCTCCTATTAGGTGCCATCATTGGTGCCTCTCTTCTGTATCCAGCCGTCAGTGCTCTTAAGACAGGCGATACTGAAGATCACAGCAAACCCTAACCTGCTGTCAGATGTAACTGGAGACAAGTGGAAGGATCATATTTCAAAGGGAAGCAGGAGAAAATAATGCCAGTTACCTTTAAAATCATGTTGCTGTTTTCATGGAGAATGCCCTCTCACAATACAGTCACACTATGGTGTACTGTGATATTCATTACCATGCTGCTGCTTTATTGAGAGCTGAGCTGATTAGTACTGGAAGATTCTTAACGTGGCAGTGAGCTTGTCAATGAGCATTATAACGAACTGGTCACATTATTGATTCATTAGAGGTCAGTGAATTTTGAACAGCCAACTGGCTAATTTATCTTTGCTTTTAGTTTCACTTTTTCATTCTACTTACATGAGAAACTTTTGCTTGGGTTCCACAAGCAGCAGCAGCACGCTGATTTCCCCCCTGTTCTCATCAGAGGCAAGGAAATCAAATCCTTCCCCAATTTACACCCTACTCAATCCCACTGACATTGATTTACTTAAATTTAGCATTTTTCCAGTGAGATCTATGCAGCATGCAAAAGATGGGGATTTGGCTAGATATCTTTAAAATAGTGTAATTTATTATATCTCTCATTTTAAAACATGACTATGCACATTTCTCCTTCATAACTATTGATGTCCTTAATTCTGGAGGTGGCTAAAGAAAAAAAGGACTATTTCTAGCTGGCACTGGATTTAAATTCCAGGTTTTTTCTTCTTATTTCATAGAATCATAGACTGTCTTCCTCCTTGCCCTGTCACTATTGCCTGTGTGTTTCAGTGCTAAGTGCATGACTTTTGTGGTTCTGGCACATTCAGATCTAGGAACCTGGGCACCTCAACTGTTATACAGCAAGAACCTTCATGGAGATCAACATATATTTGGACATCTGGGGTGAAACAAATATGTTGATACAAATTGATTGTGGCTGTAAGGTTTTTCAGGTTCTTCACATTTTGCGTGAAAATACAAATTTGGCTGTTAACAGTGGAATGAGGTTTCATTTTAATTGCTAAGGACATGAAAAGATCTGCCTTGCAGGCCAGGAAGGCTTCATTTTTAACTTTTGGGTGTGCAGCGCTAATAAAATCTGTCTCAGTTCTGAATCAATCTGCAGAAGAGCAATTACAGGGATACTAGGAATGTAAATCATGGCTATTACATGAGTGCATACGCCTGAGAAAGGATGCGGTTCCTCCACACAAGACATTCTAATTCCTGCTCCAAAAAAGCTCAAACCTGGAGAAAGCAGCTTGATTTACACACACACAGTGAAGGCAGTGATTTGAGTAATAAACACGTTATGCAGTATTTTGGTGACGTGAGACTACTTGTGAAAATGTAAACGGAAAAGAGAGAAGAGATAATGAGGAGCATCAGCAGTATCAGGAGTGGACTGAGGCTGATGGAAAGACATTTTGAGGGCAGAGGCTGTACCAAACAGCCAATAAGCATGGGGGAAAGTCGAGCCCAAACTAGAAAGGTTGGGATGGTTGTCACTCCAGTCTCTGCAGCTTCTCTTATGAGTTGCTTTATTCAAATTTGAGACTTGGCTGCAGCAGAAAAGGGTCTGCTGTCATTTTAGATGTCACCCAGTGCATCTGCTGTTTCCTTATTTTTTTGGTCTGAAGTTTCTTCTCAAGCAGGCTAACTGCGTATTATGTTTCCAATAATAGACTGAAAGTATCAGCCCAGATCTTTAAGTTTAGCACCTAAGGTTAGCTATCTACAGGCTAAACTAGAGCATGACTAATGTTGGTTAAAACAGACATGGCTGCAGTCGGCCTCCTGATCATGTGGCACAAACACAGGTGTTCTGCTGTCCCTTGTTCCTGTACTACATCAGCTCTAGGCCACCTCAGGTGTTACCCTACACAGAGGGAGCTCTCATGTAACACACTGAGCTGCCTGTTTGTTTCTTCCATCTGCTCGTGTCTTCTAATGCGGGGATTAGAATTTGCCTTGAGGAATCCCCATTTTCTTCTTATAGCTGTGCTGATTCACCGTTGTGAGGGGTTCAGGCATGAGAAATGTAGCAGCCTGTGATCATACCCTGCTCAGCTGTACCCCTACAGCTTTGCTAACTGCTATCAGAACGCTGATGTGCATCCAAGGGGGTAATTTGGCCCTGTTTAGATTATCAGATCTGCATAGCATGATATTGTTCAGAAATAGATTCCTGGCTTTACAAGCCTGTTACTATGATTAGGAGTAGGACAGGCTTTTGACAAAAGAATTCCTCTCTTCAGATCCTTAAGACCTTTTAGTTATTCCAAACTTGACAGCTGGAAACCAAACAAAACAAAATCAAAACTAATATTTTTTTCTTTGTACAGACAAGTACTTTGTATCTGCCTTCAGTCCAAGAGGCAGAATAGACCAAAAGGTGGTGTTTTTTCCTCCTTATTCCTTTGATCTAAACAATTTTTGTCCCAAGAGAAAATAATACAATGTCTGATCCAGCTTAGAAAACTGAAAAGAAGAATATACTGCTTTAATACATTGTAAAAATCGATATAATTGCTTAGAATCTTTAGGTACTGCTGATCCAGCTGGGGGGTAGGAGAATGCAGTTGATGAGCCCATCTCAGTATCCCCTCCAGCTATGTTTTCTATGATAATGTGATGGGGATGAGGACAATTATCAGCAATATCCAGTGCGAACACAGGAGCAGATTTGGAGTGCTGCCTGATTACAAGGTATTTGTCTAACACTCACCGTCATTGTCTGAGTGTGCCTTAATGGGCGCTGAAAACATTTAGTTACAGGGTCTGTCTCTGGCAGAAGTAGATTGTGGTGCTGATGTTTTTTCTGCAGTACCAGATGCTGAGCTTTAGTGCTACACAGGCATGTAGTGTCATCAGCTGAGGGCATTAGAACCCAGCAATCCCTCATCATTTGCAACAGAAATACTAAGAATCATTAAGATTAATTGTTAACTGAAAGTATCAGCTGTACAGCAGATTTCAATACGAGGTAAACATCTTTTCAGTAAGGATGAATGATCGCAAAGTGTATTTTATCTACTCAAAAACAGATAATCAGCTTTAACTATGAGAACAACAAATGATCCTGATCTATTTCTAAAAAGGCAGATCCTGTTCTGTCATCTGAACAGCTGAGTAGGAGGTATGTATATATTTAAAGACAAGAGACCAGACACACAGAACAGATTCCTGTTTGGCTCTTATTCTAGCATTTACTTAATTCTCAATGCACCTGAGACTGTATTTTCTAAACCCTTTGCTCCTCATCAAAGTTATTCAAATCTGACTTTTAAACCTGTGTTTCTACAAAGTTGGCTGGGAGCAAATTCATTTACCTAACATGATGGTTAGGCTCAGCAGGCAGATTAAGAGGCCTAAATTTAGGTGTCTGCATGTAGGTGTTTATTTGTGAGCAGGCTGTCGCAGCTCCCATTGCAGACAGAGGAGGTACCTGCATTTGGTGAGCTTAATAGCACTCGGGATTCACTGAGTATTGATCAGATCACCATTATCTGTAAAGGCAGCTTAGACACCCAGCTTGCATCTAGATACTTATTTGAAAACGTATTATCAGGAGTCTGAAAATGCAAATGGAATTTGAGCTCAGGTATTTATAAAGTAGACAGCTAAATCTTAGCAGGAGTTTATCGAGTAGCTTCCCAGTATAATCAATGAAAAGCTGGTCAGTAGAGCTTAGAACATGATTAATCTTATCAAATAAAAGTGTCTGTTTTATAATGAAGTGAATCATGACCTGAACTCCTTTGTCTGGCTCTGCAGCTACGATGGGAGCCCAGACACCCAGCTTGCACATAGGCTCAGACATTGTAGACACTTAAGTTTGTGCGATCGGTCCAACCCAGGTGGCTTCAAGATGATCAGATCATCCACTCCTACTTTCTGCACAGAACGGGTTGTGCAGCTGAGTTCAGCAGTCTCACAAAAAGGTGGTTACTGTGACCCCACTTACCTGTGGCTTACTCTGAGGCTCTGCCCTCAGGCATGTCCAAGCTCTTCTAACAAGTCTAGACAGAGAGCAATAATATTCCTTTCTGCACAGCAAGGTGGGGCTCCCCACCTATCCCTCCTTCCCGTGGAAAGGAACTGGGGGAGGACTGATACAGAACACAATGTTATTATGCCTTTATATCCCAGAGCAAATGGTCTAGAATAAAACAATCAAGAAGAATCTGATGAAGCCCGTGTGACAGATTTTCATGGTTGTACAGAAAGTCCAGGATGTATTTTAAGTGCCAAACTGTATGTCATTCAATTAAGTAACACAATGGGTACACTGGCCTTGTCAGGGGATATTTCTAAGTGCCCTGTATCATCCTGTTGTAGTGGAGAGACAGTACAATGAACTAACTCATGTTCCCAAATGCACATTTCACCCTTTATCTTGACTCAAGTGGGAGCAGAACATTGAATTTCACATCACCTCCCCTACTTCTAACTGAAATGCTTCAAATCTTTGGCTGGGAAGATTGTACGCAGACCAGGCTCTGCCTGTGTAAGAGTTACAAAAACAGGATGTATTT
Source organism: Centrocercus urophasianus (assembly GCF_019232065.1). Taxonomy (NCBI): domain Eukaryota; kingdom Metazoa; phylum Chordata; class Aves; order Galliformes; family Phasianidae; genus Centrocercus; species Centrocercus urophasianus. The sequence goes on along the minus strand of NW_024884697.1, from coordinate 5,014,123 downwards.
TATTGACTGCTGTGAACGCAATGGTCAGGGGTCATTTTCATTTAAGACACTTTTTTTTTTTTTTTTTCTCATGGTTTTCAAATGTATTTTGTCTCTTAAATGACAGTAAAAATAAAATGCATTCTTCTCATCATTTTTTCTTAAGTATCTCCAGGCAATTTATTGGCAGTTATTTGTTAAATCTTGCTGTCTCTCAGTCTAGTAAATGTGTCCCTGCTCGCCTTATTTCTTTTCTCAGGTTTCAGCCTGATATCCCTCCAGCGTGAGGGCAGATCCTGGGTGCTTTCCAGTAATTAATAAGAAGACACAAGCACCATACATTTTAATTTACTGGTTATTTTTTTTCTGTTACTTCTGTTCTTCATATGTCTTTCTAAAGTGAGAATTGGTAATGAGTTCTTCCTTTATTTAAATGGCATTCTGTACTTTCCCCTGGTTTTTAACAGCTACCCTGGGAGGCCCTGCTTTGCCCTGTTTCATTCATCTCCTCTGAAGTTTTGAAAGTTCACTTCAGGAAGATTTCATAATAAGAACTTAAGGAAAATAATATAATCTTGCTTTAAAACACTTCCTTCCTCTGTTTTGCTGATGAATTACAACAGTTCACAATACCATCTGGTCAGTAACTGGTACAGGAGCTGTATTTTCATTGTTTCAGATGTGTTTGTTTTGGTTGCAGAGCACATAAGGTGAGGATTCCCTTGGTGCTGCTCTGTGATCAGACAGACCCATACTGTAACATCACATCAAGGGTGCCCAAACTTTTGGAACTGGGCTGCAAACGGCTTTGGAAAATGATCAGTAGTCTCACAGTGAATTGGAATATGAGCTCTGTGGTGGACAGCAAAATCCAGGACAGGAGTTTTGCAGCTTGAATCATTTTCTAAAATCAGAGAAGAATATGAAGAGAAATCCAACATTCTCCTGCATAAGTGGAATCTGTAGGAATTTTCTAAGCTCATAGATCAAGTTCCTGTGGTTTTTCTTTAATTACTGATTTATTGTAACTCAGAATAATGGATGTAAAGCCAGTCAAGAAGATTTTGTGAGCTCATTTAATTCACTTGTCTGCTGTTAAAAAGACTGTGAAAATGCAAAATTAGCCAAAACAGTCTCCAGTGATTATGAGTTTCCTTTCAGCCCTCACAGTGAAGTGAATGTTGTCTTCTCAACTACAGCCACTTAGCAATAGAAATGCACTGTCTGTCCCATGAACAGATGCTAATCTTCAGAGCTTCTCCAGCAACAACCTTGCTGACCTATATGGTGTTCATTTTTTGATACAGAACTTTTGATCACCAGCTTTTTCACATAAGCTGTGGCCTGATAATAAGAAATGAAGGTTAGCTTCACATTAATGGCATTGGGAGTAAAGATCTTACAATTTATTTTTAGTCCCCCATACCATTCTAGGCCTCTGATTAAGATTCCTTAAAGCAAATGCTCAACATGTGGCATTTTCCTACATGTTGTCTCATTTGTGTGGGATCAAATAATTTCCACGTGAACTACAGCACATCATAAAGCTGTGTCGTATTCTTTCAATTTTTACACTGAAAGGTTTCAAATGGAACCTAACATAATTAGATTACAAGTAATCTCTTCCCATTTTGATCCCATTCTCAAGAGTGTTTGCAAAGAAGCTTACTTGAGTCTTAAATGCACAACTTTAAATCGTGATGAATAGAAGAAGCACACTCCTATGAAAACATATTGATGTTTAGGACAAAACCTCAGGAGCTCATCAAGTAAAATACGTGTCTCCATCGGCAATGTCTGTTTTCAGAAGCATTAAAAACCTCGACATGTTTTTTAAAACTCCTGCACAAAACCTGTAACACGTAGATTCAAAGTCTTTCCCTACCCATTTCTCCCCTGAATCTACACTAACCCTTATTAATAGCTGCTTGTAACAGGGTTCCCAAAGGGATGGCACAGTTTCTATTAAGGTGTCAGCCTGCAAGATAAACTGCAGTTCACAAGTATTTTCAAAGAGCCATCACCTTCCTGGTAGTATATTAAAAGAGATTATGCCTTGCCAGAGACAGCAAGCCTTGTCAGGTCAGAGCAAAACAACATTTTAAGCCGATTGACTCATATATCTCAAGGCATGTGTGTCCTTGCACAAATTCACTTTCGCCTCGACCCAGTATTTAAGAAAATCCACCTTTAATGGTGTTGATCGATCTGAAGTGTACTTGTATTGAACCCTGCATATTATTTTGAGGCTAGGGATGGAGCAAAAACTCCAAATATGATAGTAAATCATTGGATTATAAGAAACTTTCCTTTAAGGAAAAAAAAAACCCAAACCTTTTATTTGATGTCTAGAGCCTCATCTTCCCAAAACTCTTCTTTGCATAATAATTTTGTGACAGGATAAAGCTTGTTAGCACTCCAGAAGCACTTGCCAAAAGTTTTTGAAGACTCACACTGCTTTACAATGGCTTTGTTTGCCACAGCTGAGGGCTGCCTTTAGTAATGGAAGCCTCTGACAGTCTCCCTGTCCTGAGAGTCCTGCAGCTTCTTTGCAGGATGAAATTAGGCAACTGGTTCCTAGTAAGGCTGGTGTAAACACCCGCCTCAGCAGAAAGTGCACTTTCTTCATCAGCCAGGAATCTGAATTGCCCAACAGTCCCCGTATTTGGGCACTTACTGCCAGTCATGTGATGGCCCCACCGTGGGAAATGAGCTTGGATGCCTGCTGGTGTTAAACATCCTGAGAGAGCGTGGCCAACCCGCAGTTGGCCCATCCATCCGGCCTTTGCCTTTGGCTTGGCTAGGGAAAAAATGAAGGCATAGGACTTCCACTTTCCCTGGCATGCTATTTCTGTAGTTAAAGCTTTATGGGTATGCTTCATGCTGCTTTCACCTGAACAGGAACTGCCTGAACCCAGACTGCGTCATGGCAGAGGTGGAATAACATGCATGAAAACATCCCCCATTTCGTCTTGTTCTATACACATTCCATATAACACGGAAGAAAATACTGTCAATACCATGCTGTTAGGAAAAAAAATACATATTGATCTTCTGTAAGGAGCCTTACTTAAACAAACCAAATGTATTTCTTCTCCATCAGACATTTACACTTCTCTGTCTGCTTATTTCAGCAGTAAATGGAAAAGGTCATAAACATTTAACTTTCACACGACCTTAGACAAGTAATTACACCTTCTGCAGAATCCACTATTACAGCTCACAGCATCTTCACATTTTACTACATGCTCCCGTTTTCATTTGCTTGTAGCTTTATGAGGTTTTTGAATTTGTGGTGTCTAAGAAATGATGCTATTCCTGTTAATTCTGGGTTACTCTGGCATTCTGATGGTTATACATGAATTATATAAACCATATTGGTGACTGTGCTCTGAAAACTGACTATGGAAGTGTCATGAGATTCCCATTCCTTAATGTGACTCCACAGTAGATCTTCATAGTTTACAAATACATATTATTCCAATCATCTTCCAACTACTGTCTGGAAAACCACACTCAGGCACACAAAAGATGAAGCTAATGTTCTGTTTTGTTGAGCATTATTGCCAGTAAGACTTAACCTTCTGTCTTCTCATCTGTTCCTTTTCCTTCTCTGTTCTGACTATATTCTGTGTTTCTTTGGTTTGAAAAGTAAATCATCTGAGTACAGCTTTCTTCTTCCTTTTCAAATCCTATCCCTTGTGCTCTGACAGCAGGATCAAATCTGGTTAAGAAGAGTCTAGCACTGTTCATGAAAACACCCTGATTTCATGTTTCAAACCCACCATAAAACCACACCTTCTTCAGTCAGGCTTTCTAATTCTTGCATTTTCTAAATGAAGCCATTTTGAACAATCTATCTTATCTAGTCAATCTAGAAGGGGATCTCAAGAAGGTTCTATTACAAGGCACATACAGGTAAGTGACACATTTTTGGTATTGTGATGTTTTTCAATTCATTGAAAAACCAGTTGGTATTATGGAGACAAAGTTTTAAAAAGTTGTAGTGTGCCGTTGTATGATACTTTGTTTTATTCTATGTATATTTATGGATAACTAAAGAATAGTGAAAGCTAGATCAGTGTTTCAAAAGGACAGAGAGAAAGAAATGAATTACTGAGGTAATGGGAGGAATAAGACAGAAGGTGACAAGTGGAAAAAGGCAAGAACATGCCAGAGGAGACAGAAAATCTGGGGGAAAAAGAAAGGGATGAAGAAAATCTCTCTTGACAGACAGAGGGAACAGAAATAGCCCCTTTCATCAGGCAGGGACAGAAAGCACTGTATGCATTCCAACCTGATTCACATGGCAGGAGCAGCCAAAAGCAGGAAGGGAGGCTTGAATCAATGCAACTTCATTCTCAGAAAACAAAGGGCTGGTGGGCAATGGGACTGAACGAGGGCAAGAGAACAATCAGAACCAAAAGGAACAGAAAACAGTATTTTCTTCAGCCAGAAGAATTACAGCAAAGTGCAAACCCTTCTGCTTAGAGTCAGACTTCCATCCCTGGATTTAACACGTCTCTTTCTCAGTACAGAGCAGTGTTTCAGTACAAGGTGGGCTGAAGCTGCCATGCACGTACAGACGAACTGCTGCCCCAATCATTCGTTCTGCAGAAGTGGCTGATGCTGAGCTCCTGCAAACATCAATGATAAGATCAAGTGACAGACTGAAAGTAAAACCTGAAACACAGTCACTCACATTTTGGGGGAAATAAACGCAGGCAAAAGCAGCAGGTGGTATAGCAGCTGAGTATATCTAATCTTTTAGAATACTGATGTTCATTACCACATTATACTGGAAAGAATAGCCATCTGGCACCTATAGTTCTTAGTCCTATAAACACTTCATATCAAATCAGATATTTTGAGTGACATCTTTTGTAATGATTAGAGCAGGTTTTAGAAGTGACAGGCCTCAAAAGTGGAACTCTTTGAATTTGAGACTAAGACAGGTTTGTGTTTGCTTGGATACCTGCAGGATCAGAGCCACTCACTCTCTAGGGGACTGCATAAATGGCTTGTAATCTGAGTGACACCAGAAAAAACATCAACTCATGTGCCTTAAAAGTGATCTGCAAGCAGAACTGGAAATGCCATATGCAACAGAAAATATGTTAAATTCTTGCTCCACAGAAGCTAAGCTAAGCCATAGCACAAACGCTCTCTGAAAAAGGAACAGCCCAAAACCAGGTTTTCAAATTATTTTCAATACCAACACACTTCCATTAACCGCTTTCATTTGAGTTATCAGGATGCATAATTCTGTAAAGTTAAAGGCAAGCTCTTCAGTACAGCATTTGTGTTCTTATGTGAATTTTAAAGTTTTGCCTAAAGGAGCACATAGCAAAGCACCGTGCTTCAAAACTTTCAGGCACTTCAAGGCTACATTTGCCAATTCCAAGCCTGGGTCTTAATTTTCAAAGCCATTGGCATTCCGAAACCTTGCCCTGTCAGGGACTGCTCTATTATGACTTGTTATGCTGTTGACAGCAGAAGACATAGTGCTCCTGGGATTGTGATCACCAGCCAGATACACTGGGAGACCCTGAATAGATTTTCACCCAAAGTGGCATCAATATGCACACTGCCTGCTGAGCTGAGCGAATTCTGAAAAGCTGTGAAATCTAAGAAGGAATCTTGAGGGATCATCAAGTTCATTCCGTTGTCCCAATGCAAGATTCAAATCTCACAAGGCTGATTTAGCTAGGGATCCATTGGTATCATAAGAGCAGACAGAACTTGAAGACAAAGAAATTTATTTCAGTAAGATGTTGCAGTTGGTTCCTATAATCCTGTGCATATGCTATATGTTCTGCTTAATTTTTAAAATGGTGTTTTACTGAATAGAGTGATTTTCATAAGCTTCATAGCTAAAAAACAAACGAACAACAACAACAAAAAAGGCACAGCACACTGAGAAATAACTGCAGATGAAAATCTCATATTTTTTACATTGGAATTCTTGTCCTCTTTTGAAGTTCAGTAGGGAAGACTGCAATGTTTTTGTGAATAGGACACTTTAAAATGGAATGTTAATACTCTGTTCTTTTGTCAATGGCTCCGTGATACTGCTGCCAAGTAATGACAGTGGCTGTGCAGAATGCTCAGCATCTTCTGCAGTACATCTACCCTAAGTGCAGCCCTGATGTGATCAGCTGCTCATTGTGAGGTGTGATTTGTGAGTATCTTCACTTCCACGACTCCAGTTACCACTGTAAGTGGCTAATACAACTTCTGAGCTTAAACACAGTCCAGGTCATCTTCTGAGATTAACCACTGAGCATTACCTTTCATCAACAGATATACCAGCTCAGAATATAATTAAATGAAAAAGTCTAGACTGTAACATACATCTGAATCTAACCCCAACAGTAACTCAAACATGCACTACCTCTCTTCAAGTTCACACTCAGCAAGCAAACTGCAGCTTTTGCATTTAAACTAAAAATGGACTTGACCCAGACAGGTTTTCTACCACACTGCTCATCCTACCTATGTGACATGAAAGACAAATCAATGGGGTAGGGAATCATGTGAAGCTGTGCTGCGGCTGATTGATGAACTAGATGAAGGACTACTTTTGAAGCCTGCACAGAGATAACAGGTGTCAAAAACTTGCAAGAGACATACTGAGATTTACCTGCTTCCCAGGGCACAGTCCTGCATAGACACAGGCAACGTCTCGTGCACATCCATGAAATGCCATGTAGATTTTTAAGCATTATAAATAATAATGATACAGATTCCTCAGACTAAGAACTATAATAAAAATGGAGTGTGCTTGTGATGATACTGCCGGATTTGTATGTGGGAGTAGTGATAAAACAAGTAGGATATCACTGTCAGCCACTTGGAAAGCTGTGATTTTAGAACTGTTCCACAGCCTAGTTATAGTATTACAACAGGAAACAATGAGCATATGGGAAACAAAACCAATGATGTATAGTTTGTGAATGTATGCAATAGAGATGAGATGGTTTAGATGAAACAAAGAGCTCCCTGTGGAAGATATTTATCTTAACTAATTAGCCATTTTGGGAAGAAACAAATCCCTAGCTTGAGGAAAGCTAAGTATGTTTTTATATTCTAACAGCTTCTGAAGTTTTAAAAAAGACAATTAAGACTTTAAATTGGAATGATTCAGTCCAACCTCAATATTTCTCTTGGGATTTTGGGGATACTGACAGGCTAGTTAATCACAGTTACTTTCTGAAATGTATTATAAAGCAATAAATTATTTCTATTTTGTATTACACTTCTTCAGCACAAGAAAAACAAACAAACAAACAAACAAAAACAACTGAGACAAGTGATTCAAGCTTGTACTCTCAGTACTTTTAGCCATTTTCTCCTAAATGAAACAAATGTCAAATGCTACCATGCTCATGTATGCATGCTCCAGATTTGCTAGATTCACAGAAACCACAAGGTCTGTGAGCACGGCTATCTGCCAGGTCAGGGGATGCCACTTTCAGGTTTTCCAGAAGTAACACTGTTTCAGCTATGTTTCCTCTAGACTCAGAGAGAACTCTGAGGACAAGAAGTCTATTAAATAGTGCAATATCTGCAGAGATTTATTGGTCTTAGGCTAACCAGTCACTAATTATTCAGCTCATCTAATCTACTTTGAAATAATGGAGTACTGCATTCACCAACTTGCCATGAAATGTCCTTGCGTTACAAGTTTATGTAAAAAATAGCATCAGAAGTTGAGAGCCCCACAACTCACAGAAGTGCTTATTTTGATGGTACTAAATTCCTTGGTTATTATTCGAACATAAAGTTTGTAAATACAGAATCATAGCACTGTTTGAGTTGGAAGGGACCTTTAAAGACCATCTGGTCCAACTCTCCTGCAATGAACAGCGTCATAAACCACTAGGCAGGTGCTCAGAGCTCCATCCAGCCTGGCTTTGTTTCCAAGGACAGGGCATCCGCCACTTCTCTGGAAAACCTATTCCAGTGCCTCACCGCATAGAAAAACCTTTTTCCTCATATTCAGTCTAAATCTCCCCTCTTTTAGTTTGAAACCATTTCCCCTCGTCCTATCACCACAGACCCTGCTAAAAAGTCTGTCCTCTTCCTTCCTACAGCCCCCCTTTAGATACTGAAAGGCTGCACTCAGGTCTGCAGGCTGCACAGCCCCAGCTCTCAGCTCTTGGATCATTCGTGTGGCCCTCCTCTGGACGTGCTCCAACAGGTCGTGTTATTACATGAACACAGGATTACTTAATATACTCTAAACATTTACTGAATGTTGCTTTCTTTTCTACCATTCCTGGATGTCATTTAGTAGTACATTTTAATTACTGTTTATTTTAATCTAATGCTTCTAAAGTGAAATCACACTACGTCGCTACTTCAAATTCCCTCGTAACCACAATGGTTTTCTTTTTACACCAAACTAACCGCTTTCTGGTAATGACATCACTGGAGATGTCTCATATCCTCAAACAGCTGTTTGTCACATTTCTGCGCTTCTTCCCTTCTGGTTTTGTTTGTAACCGAGGTGAGAGCCCGATGCAAAGCATAGCCATGCATATGGATGCGTTACTTGCGTGCGGCGAGTGGGAGGATGGTGGCTTGGAAGCTGCTTAAGGAAGAGGCAGGGTTGGGATCAAAGCTGTCCCTCTAGCGATGCGCTAGAATGGGCATTGCGGTCTGCCCCTTTATTTCCATGTACGAGCTTATGAACACCACCCATCAAGCTGTATTTCAACCTTCCAGTATCTAGTGTTGGTGTATCAGAAAACTGAAAAAGGATCGGGGCTTTAAACACAAGGGTCTTGGTAGCTGTGATGGACGAGGAAGAGTCCTGCTCGCTGCTCTTCCCCCGCTACCACAGAAGCAAGGCGCAGACCCAGCACAGTAGCAATAAAGGTGGGTGCTGGGCTTGGAGCCAAACACGAGTCTCCATGGGCTCCCAACGGCTGCCCCGGCCTCGCCGAGGCACGGCTCCCTCAGCCGCGTCAGCAACCCGCCGGCGCTGCCCGGCCCTCGTTGGGAGCCCAAGATGGCGGCGGACGCGGCGGGGAGCGGGGCCGGGCCGGGCACCTCCGCGCCTCGCTGTGAGTGCAAGATGGCGGCGGCGGCGGTCCGGCCCCGTGGGACGGCGCCGGGCGGGGAGGGGCGGGGGCGGGCAGGGTTTCCATAGCGGCGGTCGCCGGTGTCACGCCGGGGCACTTCCTGGTTGGAGGCCGCCGCTCCTGGGGCAGCAGAGCGGGGAAGTGGCGCTGAGGGAGGAGGCGGACGGAGGCCCTGGGAGGAGGGAGAAGAGGAAGGCGAGCAAAGGTAGGGGCGCAGGCGGCCATTGTGCGCCCCCCCGGGGTCGCGGATCGGACCCTTCCATTCCCGGGGCGCTGTGCGGGGGGAAACGCCGCGTCCGACCTCTCCAATGAGGCGGGCGGGGGGAAACTGAGTTCCTAGAGAGCTGAGGGGAGGCGGGCGCTACCATCCTCCATCGGGAGGGGCCGGGCTGCGCGCACCCCCTGGAGCCGGGGAGGTGGGAGAGGCGGGAGCCGGCTCCGGGAGGGTACCGGGGTGCTCCGGGCTGTTCCATTTCCAGCGTGGGGGGTTGGCCGAGCTCAGTGTGTCGGGGCAGTGCGAGGGAAGCCTCGCTGGAGATGCCCCTCGGTCCCTTTGTGAGGTTGGAGCGAGGTGCTGGGGCTGCCCCGGGGGGGATCTCCAAAGAGGAGCCGTGTGGGAGAGGGGTGCCGGCCCTGCGAGGGGCTGTGGGGTCTGCGTCGCTGTGGGACTGGGGGCTGTGGGGTCGGGGATCACTGCTGAGGGTGGAGGGCTTCTCGATGCCCCCCTCCCTGTCAGGGTAAGGCCGCTGTATGGCTCCCGTCGGGAGCAGGGAGGATTTGGATGTTTAAAACTTGTTTTAATCGGACTTCCAGGCGCCGGTGCGTTTTGTACCTGCTCCCTGCTGTGCTTTTTGTAAGGCTTTAGCTGAAAGGCAACAACCCGAGAGCCGCGGTGCGAGACAGTGGGTCCGCAGCCCCGGGTGCTTCGCCCCACACGGCCCTCTCTTCACCTTCCATCCCCGCGGGGACTGCCAGCAGAGCACCAGGTTCCCGTGCTGTGTTTCCCTCTGGAAACACAGAGGTGGACGTCTGTCCGCAGGAAACCACCCAAGGTTTGTCCTGGGCTCTGTCCCTGGGCAGGCAGAGCCAGGTGCTGACATACAGCACCTCTGCCCAACTCCTGTATGATAACTTTCCGAATAATAACTTTCTTTGTGCAGCTCTCAGTTTGGAGCAGGCGGCTGCACGGGAGGCAGGCTGTTAGCACGGCCGGTTTTTGGCTTTTTTTGTTGCTTTGAAGTGAGACGAAATTGAGTCTCCCAGCCTTGTTCACAACGAGGATGTTTTGTGAAGGATCCTTTCAGTCAGAACGCTCCTTTTAACGAATTGCTCCGTGTGGTTTTTAGCTCGGTGTGTTATCTTGGGAGCTGGAGCTGCTGTGTGACAGCCGAAACTCAAACTCGTGTGTACCGCAGGCAGCGGCCAATCAGCAGTGCCTGAAACTGAGGCGCTTCGCTTTGTAGTGTAAATATTCCTGCTCTGAACAAAGGAGTGGGTGTGCCGTGCGCTGCTTCGTTTGTACCTCTGTGTGCTTCCTCGTTTGCGGCCAGTCCGTGGCTTGGTGGAGCCTCTTAAGTAGTAGAATCATAGAATGGCATGGGTTGGAAGGGAACTCAGAAATCATGTAGTACTCGTGCTTTGCGAATGTTACATTCTTGATGTCGTGGGCATGTTGCTGAGCTAGGATATTGGGAAGCCAGGTGCTATGTTTGGAATTTTTATTATATTTTTTGTTAATAGCTGTGCTATTACATGGTTTAGTCTTGCTTCCTTGTAGCTTCTCTTAGCTGATTATAACTCTGAAATTAATTCAGCCTGGCTGCTGTGTGAAGTGAGTATTTAGCACTGCCTTTTAAGAAGCTGTTCCGCTGCCCTCTGAGCATACAGCGTGGAAACCAATCATTCCAAACATACTGTTGGCAACCAGCTATCTACAAAACCTTAAAACATGCTTCTGAAATCTCTGGCTCTGTTTTCTTTGGGGGGCAGTAACGTTTTGCTTTAAAGAAGAAAGTAAATAACAGCAGAATACTGCTTTTTGCAGGCAGGTTCTGTTTAGGCTATTTTGTCATTGACATGTTTGGTTGTATGGTGGTCCTTTAATTTCTGTGTCTTGGGGATTGGGGGATATAAACCTATAGCATGAATGCCTTAGTATCCAAGTTAAACAGATGCTACAATAACATAGTCACAGATGAGACTTGAATCCTTAATTGTCTTGTCTTTGGATAGAATCTTTGTGCACAGAGTTATAATGTGCTGTAACTTGCTTTCATTCTGGTTTGCATTCATTATTATGAGACAGAATACTTGGTAAAAAGGAGACCTGATGTTAGGTGTGGGAAAACTGAATACATTTCTAGTGTGCTCAAATTGGTGAAGAACTTCTCCCACCTCGGGCATTCCGTTCAAACCTTACTTAAAATGCTGATCGTTTTGCTACTATGGCAGTTGAGTAATGCTAGGGGCTATTAAATGTCTTCTTAGTAGATGAGGTGCTGGATTGGATACAAGGGTTAGCTCTCCAGGAAGAGAGAAAGATCAAAGGTATGTGTGTAAGTCCCCCCCCCCCCTCCACACACACATTTTTTTTTAATAGCCTTGCTAATTGCAAGAACACATCAGCTCCTGTCTTGAATAAAAGTGCAGATTTTGGTGATTATATTTAAGCAAGACGATCAACGTACAGCAGTGGAAAGAAATAATGTTAATGGTATTAAGTTGTGTTTGTGTACAGGAGAGAACATGGTAAACATTGACATAAGTAGGATTGTTGGTTAAGAGAGCAAAGTGATTTTAGTTCCATAACACACATCCTTAAGAAAAGCATCAATATTGTGTAGCAGTAGAATGTACTGACTTCCTGGTATTTGGTTAGCTTTGGTTAACTCCTGGCTCTCCAATACTTCTTGCTGTCATTATGCTCCAAATTGCAAGTTAAAATAAGAAGTTTTTTTTTTGTGTGTGTGTGTGTGCTTTTTTTTTTTTTTTTTTTTTTTTTTTTTTTCCAAAGCCCATTATCTTGGCCTTGGGGAAAATGTGCAAGTTACAAACAAGGGAAATATCATAAAACAAATATCCCCGCTGTTTTAAAGAAGGAAAACTAGATTTATTGGGAAGCATTTACTGGCTACTAAGCAGATATTAGCAACAGCTAAACAAAGTATGCAGATACAGAGAGCGAGAACTTTTGTACATGGAAGTCTGAATTGAAGTTGCTAAGATTTACTGAAACATTAGTTTTTCATAGTTGCAGTGTGTTTTTAGGCATATAGCTGCTAAGTTTAGGAATATAACTGCTATATTCTTCACTCCTTGTTTCCTTAGTCTTATGTGACTGGATTTTATAAACGATATGATGGATGATGATGCTGTCATCAATGTGAAGTGGTTTTCAGAGCTGATGTTTTGTTTTTCCCCATGAGCAGCCTTTCCCTGTACGTACAAACAATAAAATAGCACATAATGTGATGTCTGTGAGGCAAGGTTTGCTGAGCTCGTACTTAAAAACCAAGGTGAGACGATGCCTTAGGAAAAACACATTGGGTTGGAGATGCCAGTTGTCCAGTGGACTCTACATAAGATAGAAAAACAGTTTGAGCGCAGGAGGTGTCTAGAACTCTGTCCAGAAGTGCTTTGGACCTGGGTGGAGTGACTTCTATAACATTCATTTGTTGTTCTGAACGTAATAACTGTAATTAGTCCAGTAAATGATTAAATGTCATGCAAGTTACATTTGCTAATTTTGACATCAGTAATGAAAAGAAAACTGACAAGACTGCAGTTCTGGTGACGCATTTTAACTGGACACTTTTTTATTAGACTGCGCGTGCTTACGTGTTTAATTTAGCAACTACTGTGAGAGAATTGCTGGAGCCTGCAATTCAAACTGTTGTTCATCAGTGATTGCACCATGTAATGGCTTTGTGTTTGTCTGGCTTTTTTTTCTTTTTTTTTTTTAATTTAATGTTTGTATACGTGTTACTTCACGTTACTATTTTCATAGAATCGTTTGATTTGGAAGGGACCCCCAATGGCCATCTGGTCCAAATCCCCTGCGCTGAGCAGGGACACCTACAGCTGGATCAGGTGCTCAGAGCCCTGTCCAGCCTGACCTTGAGTCCCCCCCCCTTGTTTGAGGACAGGGCATCCACCAGTTCTCTGGGCAACCTTTTCCAGTGCCTCTCCACCCTTGTTGTAAAAACTTCTTCCATATATCCAATCTAAATCTCCCTAGATATAGTTTGAAACCATTTCCCCTTGTCCTGTCATGCATCCTGCTAAAGAGTCTGTCCCCTTCTTTCTTACAGCCCCCCTTTAGCCCCTGGAAGGCTGCTTTCAGGTCTCCCTAGAGTCTTCTCTTCTCCAGGCTGATCATCCTCAGCTCTCTCAGGCTGTCCTCATAGGAGAGGTGTTCCATCCCTTGGATCATTTTTGTGGCTCTCCTCTGGTTGCACTCCAACAGGTCCACATCTCTCCTGTACTGAGCACTCCCCATTTGGGTGCGGTACTCCAGGCGAGGCCTCACCAGCACAGAGCAGAGGGGCGGGATCAGCTCCCTTCACTTGCAGGCCATGCTTCTTTTGATGCAGCTCAGGATATGGTTGGCTTTCTGGCTCACAGTTTGCACTTTGCTGGCTCATGGCCAGCTTGCCATCCACCAGTAGTACCCAAGTGCTTTTCAGCAAGGTTGTGCTCCATCCTTACCTGCCCCCACCTTGCACTGATAGCAGGGATTGCCACAACCCAGCTGTAACACCTTGCACTTGGATATGCTGAACTACATGAGGTTCACCTGGGCCCACTGGTTGAGCCTGTCTAGTTTTTCTTCTCCTGATGAGCCTCTTTCTTACATTACCTTATCAGTGCAAAGAAATTGTTTGTAATTTTCAGTCTACAGTGTGCAGCAATACTGATGGCTTCCTTTTGGCTCTCAGAACTTTTTTTTTTTTGCACGTTTGAGCAAGTGATGCAGCAGTCTTCTTGTGATGTGAATCCAGTCCTATGATAGGTCCTCTACTTCTTTGGCTGCAAATGTGTATATGTTTTTGCTAAGTCACGCTGCAGGATGTTAAAGTCAGCTCTCTTCTGTGTTTTTTTTTTTTTTTTTTTTTTTTTTGTGTATGAATTGTTTTTATTTTTTAAGAGTTAAGAGATCAGAAGTGTTGAGACTTGAAATCTGAGTCAGCAGAAGATATGATCTCGCTTGGCTGTCACAGGTGGTCAGGTTCAGCAAGTTCTGATTGGTTTGAAGAGAGGAAATAAGTCACATAATGTTCCTTAATTTACAGAAATGATATTTGTGCTGATATTAGAGGGAAACTATGGCATGATAGCTATGTTTGTTTCTTCTTTTAATCACAACTGTGATGAGAAGTTATTTGAATATCACGTTTCTATCAGATTGCTTTTAGCAGCAGGATGGAGACAATGTAATAATGTTAAAAACATACATGCTGTACTGTCAGTGTTGAAGATGAAGCTCTGTGTGTTTCGCTCTGGGGAAAGCCGGGCCTGTTGTCAGTGAATCCCTATCTGCCCTACTTAGGTACCTTTGTGTCATTTTGGTTAGATATTGACTGATCTGATTGTTTACTGTTAGTAGAAATCCGAACTTTCAGGTTTTGTTTCCAAGGAAGTGCTGGGTGCTGGTGCCAATCCGTATTTTTTTTTTTTTTTTTTTTTGGTAAATTGGTTTGTAGTTCTTCTATATCATTAAGTATGGTTTTCATTGCATCTTTTTGCTAGCTGAGGAAAACTCTACTGAAGGAAAACATGGCTTTGATGGTATTTTCAGTTACTACATCCATAGTGTAGTTTCTTCTGATCTTAAGAACGTCTGGTATCTTTTGGAAGTAGTTATCTTTCATGAACTAGTCCTTGCAAACAAGGTTATAATTTGAATGTCAAAGGCAGTACACATTTTGAGTTGATACTTCAGGATATATCCATTAGTGTCAAGTTCCTCAACCATAACAAATACATCTGTGTTCCTTTAGAAAAGAAACAAAGGCTGGGCTAGTGTAAAGCTAATGGGAGAGTCTGTTTGTTATAAATAGATGTGTTATTTATTTGAAGTTGAAAAGTGATTAGTCTCTTTTTCTTACTGTTACCAGGACATGTATACCTTTGAGAAACCTTCTCCAACAAGATACCTTGCTTCGAGACCTGGTTTGGATCACATGCGAAGGAATTTCCAGTCATGAGTGAGTAAATTCCTTTATTAAGAAAAAACCAACTGTTAGTTTGCATTTCAGAAGAGCTGTCCATCTGTTGTGGGCTTTGGGAGGTGAGCTCTGCCTTAAAACGGGTCTATGAATTTTGTCTCTTCATTTATTCAGTAATAAAAGCTGAGATCTGACAGGTGCTATTTTTAACCTGCAAAATCTTGATCAATATATGCTCTGTAAAGCTTTATGTTGGTAGTCTGGTGTCTTTTTCATGAAGGTGAGTTCTAAAACAAGCTGATGTTTGTTGTGTGTGGGTTTTTTTCCTTTTTCTTTTCAATATAAATAAAGCATACAGCTCTGAGAGGAGAATGCCTTGGGTTTCTTAAAAACTCCAAAATATGTGAACATCCAGTAAATTCAAGTAGCTGGTGAAAATCCAACATAAAATGAATGGACTTCATTTTATGGGAAAAAATATTTATTGCTCAAATTCCAGTATAGAGCTCTGATCCCAAAGGAATTTTTGGCACGTGTTAGAAAGATGTGAGCCTTCGAAAAGTGTGACTTAAGATCCCTCCTGACAGAAAAAACCACGAAAGACACCAGAAGTTTTGTTTTGGATGGATTTGATGGTTAAGATGATTTCTTTTTATCAAAATGTTTTAAGTATTTGAATGTACTTTGTAAGTTTTGTGGATTTGAGAACTCTTAATATAAACCTTGGCAGCAACATTGCCTAGCCTCGCATGACACAGGAATAATGCTATAACTTCATATGCACAGGAATATGTAAATAGCAGCTTAGTTTCAACACAAGTATACTGAATCTGTTATGGAATGAGAATGTCTGTAGAGTGATTATATCCTGTGTTAGTAAAATAAGTCTGGAAGTGACTAAAAGAAGCTTGCTGGCTGAATTTCTTGTCAAACTAAATAAAAATAATTGTACTTGACATCTGAAAGAAGAAAGTCATGGAGTAAATCTCGTTTTATCTTGGCAATTAGCAATTCTTTCAGTAGCATTTTTTGATGTTTGCTAAATTTTAGGGTTCATGCTGAGTGCAAATAGAATTCTGTCTGTTTCACATATGGCTGTTCACATTTGTTTATTTTCTGATGTTTAATGTTTACAGTCTTGCATAAATGACCTCTTTACACAGGTAGTTTATTCACGTACCTGAATATCCTGACTTGTCAAACACTGCTGTGTTAATCATAACTCATTTATAGAATGTCTCATGTGCTGTCACTGCCTAATGGTCTTAAACATACAAATACATATGTGTCTTTTTACCTTTTAAGTCACAGTTGCTTTGTTTTGTGTGACTCACAGAGGTACTGCTGTGATGATGGAGCAAAAAAAATGCTGTCATTACTTGAGCAAAACACCTTTGATTTTGATGAGACTTTGACATGGTTTCAGAATGGAGAGTTTGCTTTGCGTTAGGAGGAATGACTATCTCTGTTGAAAGGGAAGATAACAATGTAGCAGGGCTTTTGTGGTGATTTATAGTAATTTTAACCAATCAGTTAAAACAAAGTGCAGTCCCTTCTTTGCAGAAGAATGTCACGTTCCTGTGTTAGGTTGGATGCTTAAATCTATTCTCAGTGGTGGGCTTCAAGGACACAACTGAAAATGCTGCTCTTTAAAAATGTGGGTTAAAAGAAATCAGATACTTATTCAGCTGCTCTTGGACTTCTTAACTTACAGTTTGCTTCAGAGAAACTTGAACTACAAGTCAGCATGCATAGTTTTAGGCTCCTCTTTACTAAGTACTTCGATCTGCAAAGTATTTATCATCTTAAGAATATATGCACTTGATCCTCCTGCCCGTGTTGTTGACAACGATGTTAGATAAATAGTGCCCATCCCATCTCCAACTGATTGTTGAGCCACTGACTGTGTGGAGTGTGACCGTCCAGCCAACTTGTTGTTCACTGAGTGTCCATCTGTCAGATCCATGGCCCTCTGTTTTAGAGGGAAGGATGTTGTGTGGTGTTAGGTGCTTTACACGAGTCTAGGTAGGTGGTATCAGTTGCTCTTCTCCTGTCCACCAGTGCTTTAACCCTGTCGTAGAAGGGGTAACAGCAGATTTGATGGGGGATTTGCCCTTAGAGTAGGTCCTTAGTGTAGGCCCTTAGTAGTCAGGTTTGCTGCCACTGTCATCTCCTTGCTTTCTGTGTACTTCAGCATAGTTTCCTGGAGGATCTGCTCCATTAACGTGCCAGAAACCGAGGTGAGATTGACAGGCCTGTAGTTTCCTGGCTTTTCCTTTTTTTCCCTTTTAAAAAATGGTGGCTATGTTTCCCTTTTTCCAGCAGCTGAGAACTGCACTGATCTGCCATGATGTTTCAAAGATGAACAGTGGCTTTGCAACTTAAAAAAAAAACAAAAAAACAAAAACAAAACAAAAAAAAAACAGCAACAAACAACTAAGATTAAACTGAGACAGGTGAGATTTAGGTTGGATATTAGGAGGAAGTTCTCCACACAGGGAGTGGTGACACTGGAACAGGTTGCCCAAGGAGGTTGTGGATGCCCCATCCCTGGAGGCATTCAAGGCCGGGCTGGATGTGGCTCTGGGCAGCCTGGTCTGATGGTTGGTGACCCTGCACACAGCAGGGGGGGTTGAAACGAGATGATCATTGTGGTCCTTTTCAACCCAGGCCATTCTATGATTCTAACTTCATCTGCAATTCCGCAGAACCCATGGGTGCATCTCAGAGTTCAAGGACTTCCATCCAACTCAGGGTGTTCTGTGACTTGTGCTCCTTAAGGTTCCTTGGATGATCTCAAACCTGATCTCCCACAGTGGTCAACTCTTCATGCTCCCAGTCCCTTCTGCTTCTTGGGAAATGTGACTGGAGCGCTTGCAAGAAGGCTGAAGCAAAAAAATGGAGTAATACAGCCTTCTCCATACTTCTGTTATCCAAGTCTTCTGTTTCCTTCGTTTCAGCATACATTTTCCCTGTGGCTCCTGTCCTGTGTTACTCAGTAGCAGAGAAGCGCGTTGATACAGCTGTGCAGTTGAGCATTCGTGGTAGTTTTTTATTCTAATAGAGGGAATCTCAGAACTGCTCAAACAAAGGTGAACTCTTTTAAAGCTTTTATTTCTGTTGAATGCCTTTATAAATGCCTGTTTTCGTAAATCAGACTGAGGTTCATCCGTATTTCGGGTTACTCTGTGACATTTTGTGCCCCATAGGACAGTAAGGTCGCATGCTTAAAGGGTGGGTAAGAGTATGCAGTGTAGCCAAGTTAAATAATCTTGATTTATTTTATATATAAAGATAGCTTGTCAGAACAATCCTGGCTGTGTCTGACCTGCCAGGAATGTCACACTGCAGAAGGACTTATTTTAATCTTTCCCATTTTCTCCAATTGTTGACATTTAGCTACCAGAAAATGTGTGGTATCGTGATAAATTCTTATGATTATAAACTGTGCTCTTTACGTTTGGGAGTTTTCCTGTGCTTTGTTCTTTGAAGGAAGGTCAGTGCAATGAACTTGTTTGAGCTGCTGCAATGAGCTCAATTTGCAAACGATTCAAGTAATTGTTAGTATATACTGTTGCAACAAGCTGCTGACATCTTCATTTTTTCCCTTTAAATGCATAGGATGCAGTGCCAACTTCTTTTCCTTCTTTAATTTTGCTGTTACAAATTCTAAATAAGAATTCCTTTCTGACTTTTTCTGTTGGTTTTGTTTCCCACACCCTAAAACCTTACACAGTGCGCACTGCTGGGCAGTGAACCTGCTGTTCTTTGTGCTTCAGTATAATTTGTTTTCTTTGTGATTGTCTGAGGGCAGGAGCACGTTCTGTGTGTTTGGAGAGATGCTTTGCAATGTAACCTTATAGTTTGGAATTGGTCACTGTGGTCTGGTAATGAGGTGGGAAATTTTGCTTTACCAGTTCAAATCAAGACCACGATGGTGTGATTAAAGGCTGCCTCTGTCTGATGGCAGGTTGTCTCTCTTGACCTCTCATTAGAGCTGGCTCTCTAGCTTGTGTTCATGGAGGAAACCATTGGTTTTGTCACTGAAAAACAAAGAATGGAACACTTTTTTTTTTTTTTTTTCCTCCCTTCTTTTTGATTCCTTGTAGAGTGTGTAAAGAAATAGATCTGGCTCTTGGTTTCTCTGTTCTGAGTAATAAACTTGGGAAGTAACACAAGTGACCTAGTTAGGCCAACTTTAGGTAATTATGCAAGTGTGCATTGCTATTTCTGGTTTTGCCACTGAGAAAAGTTTTTTAGAACTCACACAGAACTTCCTAGGCTAAGAAAAGTCTGATTGAGTTTGGAGGTGAGGGGGGAAAAATGGAACCAATTTGTCCTCCTTGTGTGCCAGAATGGGTCTGTTGTGAACTGAGCACTGAGACAAACTGTTCAGAAAACAAATGCTAGGATTGGGTGATGGTCTCTGGCAGAACAAGGTGCAGGGTGGTTGTGCATTTTGGAAAGGGTGTTGCAAGTAATTGTAAAGCTGATTAGTAGTTATAGGTGGTTTTCAGGGAGCTGAGATTGAGAGAAGGGGTAAGTTCTGATTCATACAGAACATTGCGTGCTGGGGAAGGAAAATGCATAAGTAAGGCAAAATATGTTTATAATGAATAGCTGAGTGATGTCAGATTATCTTAACACCTTACAAGCTAAGGTTTTTGTGGTGTTTTTTTGTTGAACTAAGAGCCCTAAATGCCCATTCATAAACTACAAGCTTGAAGACACAATATGCAAAGTGTTTTCTGTAGCAATTTTCTGATTTCACAGTGTAATTATTTCTGGTCTTTAGAAATAGTGTCTTTGGAGAAATATGGACACTACTGACTCCTGGGTCATCTGTACTGAAATTTGAAGTAGTATTTCTTCATCAACAACTGATTCAAGGTCTGAATGGTAAAGAATAAGTCATAAGGGTCAGAAGTCCGGGTAGAAGACTGGAAAAAAGCTATGTTTGAAGACTGAAGAGACGTGTAAAAATATTTTAAGAGTTTAAGAGTTGAGTTGTAGGTTTTATTACTTATTATCTTGTGATTTTTTTTCACTCTTTTCCAGATCCTTAAATTAGGCAGCTCGCTCATATTGCTGACTTGTAAAAATTGAATCACAGATAACAATAGGATTTTTCTTACTTACATTTGCTCTGCTTTTTCTTGAAACTCTCTTGAAACTCTCAGCTGTATATTCTAATATTGTGTAACTGTACATATTAACACTTAATTGATTGCAGTTACACCACTGTAGTGAAATGTGAGTTCCTGGATCAGAAGCAGCAGTGCAGGAACTCCAGTGGCTTCAAGCTGCGCCAGGGGAGATTTAGGCTGGACATTAGGAAATACTGCTTCTCTGAAAGAGTGGTCAGGCAGTGGGATGGGCTGCCCAGGGAGGTGGTGGAGTCACTGACCCTGAAGGTGTTCAGAGAACGTTTGGATTTTGTGTTGAGGTAGGGGTTTAGTGAGAACTATTGGTGATCGATGGATGGTTGGACTGGGTGATCCTGTGAGTCTTTTCCAACCTTGGTTCTATGATTCTATGATTCCTATTTTTTTATTTTTATCTTTTGTAGTGGGAAGGTAAAGCATGAAAATCCGTGTGCACTAAATTGTACAAAGTTGTTTAGTTCCTGAAGCTAGCAGTTGGGAGAAATGCTTTCTGTTCTTAGTCTTACTTCACTGTTATTTCTTGTCAGTATTTTTCTTTATCTGTTTTCCAGATGTCTGTCCTTGATGGTGCTGCTGGTAGTGCTCAGGGAGGCAAATGTGCTGGAAACAGTTTTCTGACTTGAAGTGCAGATATAGAGGTCACAGCTGATGAGTTACAGAAGCTTCTGCCAACTTGCAGGAAAGCTTTCGATGCAGTTGAGCTTAGTGTGAAAGATCTGGCTTGTAGGGACAGCCAGGAGTGAAGTGAGGGTCTTCGCAATTTGATGTCCCCCTTGAAGTGTCCCCTTACCAATAGAGTTGAGGTATTCTTTTTTCTCTGTCTCTGTTCCTTCATGCAGGTGCCACAAGGAGGAACACATGAGGTTGGTTTGGGATGGGTGGGCTCCCAAATCTACTTACCACACAGCTGCAGAAATGGTTGTACTGCTGCAATGCTGAGAGCAAAGCGCAGGAGTGGTAACGAGTGGTTCTGTCCAGTGTTAATGCTGTTGTTTAGGAATGCAGTAATCATCCTGGATACTAAGTGAGGAGAAGCATCTCCAGAGGGCTAATCAGATCTTAGATGACCCAGTTTCTCACCAATGCTGTAATTAAACCTCTCCTCTAAATACAGCGTTCATTAGTGAGAATAAAATATAAACCACAATATTTTGCACATACAGAGCTGATGCACAGTATTGAGGAAATATAGGTGTATAGGTGTTATGCAGAAAGGAACTTATTTTCTTAATGTTCACCCTTTGTGACATTGGCCTATTTAATACATTGACATAATGGCACAACTTCAGAGCCCTCGTTTCTTTTTTTGGCAGTGTATGGTTATTTAAATCAATCAGAACACAAATGAAGAAAAGCTTTTGAAATTCGCCTGCATTTAAATGCCTTCATAGATAAATATTTTCATAATCCTTTTATTTTTGATCCCTTGAGGATCCTTGGGACTGCTGATTTGTGGCTTTCGTTGCACTTAGACCTTATTTTTAGATTGGAAGAGGAAGACAAACATTTTTGAGTTTGTGGGGCTCTTCTGTCAGTTGGAATCAGATGAAATACCTCATCAGTCTCCCCAGACTGGAGAGAAGTCACTTTCTTTTCTTAAGCTTTGCAGGAGGCTGCAGCTGCATAAAGGCATCTTATCATATTCAGAAACTGTGCTTCCAGGCGGTACATTCAAGCTCAGTGATCCGACTTTTTATAAGATGCCATCATCACAGTATTGCTTACTGTTTGCTGTTTTATTTAGATTAGTTAAGGTATTGTAAAGCTCACTATCTTTATATCTTTTGCACATATTTCCAGTATTGAAATTTGAAGCAGTTCTTTACATATGGTTATCATAAAGGGAGTGTTCTGTTTAGTGTTCTCTCTATAGGTTTAGATTGATGGGGCTTCTCTAAATAAGTCAGTGCATGATGACACCTACTTTTACACCAACATAATTTCTGTTTGTAAACCAAGATATTGCTGCTGGCTCACTGTTGTTAGCTATGAGTTGGCAGGAGAGCTGTGGCAGAAAAGTTGCCATTGTGAAATGGCTTAGGTTGGAAGAGCCTTAAAGCCCATCCAGTTCCAGCCTCTGCAGCTCAGGCTGCCCAGGGCCCATCCAGCCTGGCCTTGAGCACCTCCAGGGATGGGGCACCCACAGCTTCTCTGGGCAGCTGTGCCAGAGCCTCACCGCCCTCTGAGTGAAAAACTTCCCCCCTAAAATTAAACCTCAATCTCCTCTCTTTCAATTGAAAATCATTCCCCCAGTACTGTTGTGTAGTGTTACTGGAGAAAGCCGCTTACTGCTCCCTACTATTTCCCTTTTAGATAATTGCTCTTTAGATTTATTCTTTGTCATGGTTTCAAGGGAAAGCAAGGTTAGGTTATTTACAACTTATTTAAGATTAACTCTGTGTGCCCCCAAAATTGCCCAGATGATATAAATATATGCATTATTACAAGTTATATTTATGAACATCTAACATGTAATGGATGTTTAAATGTACAATATACTTTGATATCTCAGAATCACAGAATGGCCCGGGTTGAAAAGGACCACAATGATCATCTAGTTTCAACCCCCCTGCTGTGTGCAGGGTCGCCAACCACCAGACCAGGCTGCTCAGAGCCACATCCAACCTGGCCTTGAATGCCTCCAGGGATGGGGCATCCACAACCTCCTTGGGCAACCTGTTCCACTGTCACCACTCCTCGTGTGGAAAAACTTCCTCCTAATATCCAACCTAAACCTCCCTTGTCTCAGTTTCAGACCATTCCCCCTTGTCCTATTGTTATGTTTCTGTTTATAAATTACATACTTACATATGCAGCTTCTTTTATTTCTGTATGTATACAAAAGGAGATAGTCCTTATTCCAAATTTGCCTCTTGCTGTTTTCATTCATGGCCAGTGAGAACTACTGAATTATGACAAGTTGCTTTGTGCAGAATGCATGCCTTTGGCAAGATAATACTCCTCTGAGGGAGATTTTTTTTGGGGGGTAAATTTAAATCTTAGCTTCTATTGGGTCTATCTCTGAACTCCTTAAATAGAATGTCACACAATGATGCCTTTATTGTGGGTTATTGGTATTCCTGCAGCAGAAAGAGCAAGTAGCAAGGAACACTGCAACCTTGTTCTCTGGAGTGAGTATCAAGTATCCACCACTATGTAAGCAATTCATAGGTCTGGGATCCTATTCATTCCTGTGATAAGTCAAGTGTGGTGTTCAAGCCCACTCTGAAGGGAAAGCGTGGAGGAACTCAGAGCTAAAATGCAGCCAAAAAACAAGAGCTATGGACGTAGATGTTTGGGCAGGCATCCACTTCTTTGCATAAGGCACCGTGCAGCCACTGGACAGCGGTGTTTCAGTCACTGCAGAGAGGACATTCTAGAGGCTGCTGCATTAAACACCACAACATTGTTTTAATTTCCCGTTGAATTGTAGAGGATTTGCAAAGAGAACAGCTTAGTCATAGAAGGGTTTGAAATGGGCTGAAAAGCAGCATTGAGAGGTGATTTTAAAGACTTTCCTTACCTGTTGTGAGTCATGTGGTTCTCCTTTTGTGTGTAATTGATTGACTAATATACAATACTGTTGGAAAAATGAAGCTATTGCTGCTCAGCAGTGTAACTGTGTCACAAGTAAGAAAAAAAGGTGAGTTGTTACCTCATTTAGTGTTGTTTCTCCTTTGTTCATTTTCAAGAGATGAAATACCTGCCTGGCTGGATGTGCAGTTATTTTAAGCTAATTTGACAGCGTTTTAAAAACCTGCTCTGATGCAATTTTTAATAGGGAACAACTTTGAATTGTAGCAGGGATGGAGAAATCATGGAATCATAGAATCACAGAATGGCCTGTGTTGAAAAGGACCACAAAGATCATCTAGTTCCACCCCCCTGCTATGTGCAGGGTCGCCAACCACCAGACCAGGCTGCCTTGAATGCCTCCAGGGATGGGGCATCCACAACCTCCTTGGGCAGCCTGTTCCAGTGCTTCACCACCTTCTGTGTGAAAAAACTTGGGGTTACAGTCATCAGCCAGTTATATGAGTGATCCCTGCAGAATTACTGGCTCTGTGACTGGCAGTGTTCGTTTAAATCTAAGGTATAAATTTAAGATATCTGATCTGTTGTCTCTTCTGTAGTCAGAGGATTTTTGCAGAAGTTTATGGAAACAAAGTAGCTGTGCTTAGATGATATCCTATCAAGCAGCTGATTATAAGGTTCATTTACTCTCTCATTGTGAAAGCACCCCTCTGTAATTAAGGGCTTTTCATTCTTAAAATTGGAACTGGATGAGATCGCACTGGCATTTCTTCCAGGCTGCTGGTATCCCTGTTCTACCCTGTTCCAGATTGCTGCAGTACGCAGGGAGCTGTGTAGGACTTGCAGCCTGGCTTGTGAAGCTGATGCCTTGTGGGTGTTTTTTTTTTCCCCTCTTTTTTTCCCCTTTCCACACTTTGTAGCATAATCAATTACTATCTGGAACAGCACATCAATGTGCTGAAGAATCTGCTCTGCTTTTGGCCAATACAGTCATAATCTGAAAGAACATTAATGTAAAAGGGCACTTTGTTTTAATAAAGCACTTTGGTTTGCCATAGGAGAGTATTCTTGAATGCAGCCTTTCTGTTTTACCCTTGAAAAGCTCTTAGAAAATCAGCCTAACTGCATGGCAGAGCACTGAAAGGCTCACTCAGAGCTTTTTTCGAGCGGGAGTGGGACTTCCCGGAATTTGTTAGGGACAGGAAAATTAGTCTCTAAATCAGCTTTGCTGCTTTCATTAAGGAGCTTATTGATTTATTTATTTTTCCCCAGAATTTTTACAGCTCGTATGAGGACTTTTCTTTCATGACACTGCTATTTCTGAGTTGTACAAACACTATGATATCAGAGCCCTCCTTCCTTGCTCTCCCCCAGACTTTCTGGCAATCTGTTTGCCAGGTGTAGCTGTTCTTATCAGTATTGCTGTGCTATAGCCATACTTTGTAGCCATGCACTTCTGCAGATCCTGATTCCTCACATTCCTAGGAGAGGATAGATCTTGCATGTCTTTGTTTCTGGTTGTAGAAGCTAGACAAGCTTTTAGCGTCTTCCCCCGCCCCCCAGTTACATTTAGTTACCACAAGAGTATCTGAAAAGGTTGGTCTGGAAGATGGGAGAGGAAGCGTTGGTTTATAGTTAGCTGTGAAAAGATTAGGTACAAACTAAGGAGTGTCAATTTTGTGTTGGTTTTTTTTTTTTTTTTTTTTTTTAATACTAAAATAATCTCCCTCCCCTCCCCCCATCATATTATTTTCTTTGCCAGAAGCAGCAACAGAAATGTCCACAGGTTTTCCTTTAGCGAAGTGGTAGGAAAATATTTCCTATCTCAAAGGCTCGTGAGTTACTTCAAGTGACATTTCAAGATCTATTTATTCTCCAAACATTGAAATAAACTAAAAGAAACCATATGAAGCTCACTGTGAAACTCTTGGTGGTTGTTCTTTTTTCTTTTTTCTTCCATTGGTTAGTAAGTGTAACACGAAAGTCGGAGAACTAACTCTTGCCAGGTATGCCAAGGCAGTGTTAGTGTTATCTGTGTCTTGTCCAATGAAAAATAGAGTAGCTTGAAGGGTAAATCGAGGGTAAATAGCACTGCTTTTTCTGTACCTGTGGCCCTGATGTAGTATCACTGGAAGCTAAGTTTATGTATCAAATTGCCTCACAAGTATGGGGTAGAGTGCTGCAGTTCTGTCCCTTGTTCACTCCGTGGGTAATAGTTGGCTGAAACTTGTTGGCATGATTTTAAATTCTCTATAGCTACTGAGAGAGCACGGAGAGCAGTAAATATATTGCAGTGTTGTAAACTTGGTTCTGAGGCACTCAGGCATGTACCATTCCTTTCGTTTTGCTCTCCTAATAGGTAGATAAGATGTTCTTCAGTTGGATAACGTGGTTGTCTTAATATCAGGCTAACCAGTGGTGTTCCACAGGGGTCAGTGCTGGGTGTGGTCTTGTTGAGCATCTTCATCAGTGGGCCTGAATGAAGGCATAGAGTCCATCCTCAGCAAGTTTGGTGATGATACAGAGCTAGGAGGAGTGGCTGACGCACAGGGAGGCTGTGCTACCATTCAATAAGACCTGGACAGACTGGAGAGTTGGGGAGGGAGGAGCCTGATGAGGTTTAACAAGTGCAAATGTAGTCTTGTATCTGAGGAGGAATAACTGTACACATCAGTACAGGTTCGGGCTGACCTGCTGGAGAAGAGTTCTGCAGGTTGTGCAGCAGGTTGGCTGTGAGCTAGCAATGTGCCCTGGTGGCCAAGAAGGCCAATGGTAGCCTGGGATGTATAAAAAGAGCTTGGCCAGCAGGTTGAGAGAGGTGATCTTTCACCTCTGCTGTGCCCTGGTGAGGCCACAGTTAGACTGCTGTGTCCAGTTCTGGGCTCCCCTGTTCAAGAAAGACAGGGATCTTCTAGGAGTCCAGCAGAGGACCACAAAGATGATAAAGGGCTTGGAGCATGTCCTGTATGAGGGAAAGTTGAGTAACCTGGGTCTGTTCAGCCTGGGGAAAAAAAACAGGGTATTTAATAAATGTTTGTAAGTATCTAAGGTAGGTGGAAGGCAAATGGATGAGGCAAGGCTCAAGGAGTAATGGCCTAAAAGTTGAACACAGAAAGTTCCATACAAACATGTGAAGTAACTTCTCTACAGTATGGGTGATGGAGCACTGGAACAGGCTGTCCAGAGACATTGTGGAGTCTCCTTCTCTGGAGATATTCAAGACCTGCCTGGATGCCTACCTGTGTAATCTAGTGTGGGGTACCTGCTTTGGCAGGGCTGTTGGATTCAATGATCTACTGATGGTCCCTTCCAACCCTGCAGTTCTGTGATTGTGTGAACAAAGCAGTCTGTTTTACACTGTGCCTCTGATAAGCACTGGCTTGCTTATCTGCAGGCAGTGAGGCTGAGAGGCCCAGGTGCTCCCACGGGATTTTTTCATTGATGGGGGAAGTAGGAGAATTCTTTAATTGCTGTAGTACATGTAGTTTGTAGGAGATAGGATTGGATTCAAAGCAAGTTTAACATTCTAGTTAGTGTGCACTACTAAATTAAATCCATTCTTAAGAACAGAGGCAAAACAAAAATAGCCTCAATTAGCTACTTAGCCAGAATACATATTCCTACTAAAACTCTAGGATTATAAGAAGTCATGGTTAATGTAACTGTCATTTTCAATTCTAATCACTGCACTTGGCTTTTAAAATACATTGTTTAAATATGTTTTAAAATCGTATGTGTTTTCTGAGTGAATGTACAAGGAGAGTGGAAGGCAGAAGTCTGAAAGGCAGCATGTAATGGTGCCAGGCATTAAAACACAACTGCAGTAAGCAAACAGATCCAGGTGCACTTCCTTACAGACCGTGGATCACTTGTGACAATGGGACCTTCAGGGTAACTTCCTTCAGTTACTTTTGTAGTGCTTACATCTTTCCTCTACTTGTAGTAGTGTAACATCAGTATAGAGCTGTGTTTGTGCGCATAGATACTTGGTTAGCGGTAGACTAGCAGTAAGTGTTCAAGAACTTGTAAACACTGGGCTTTTATTGCAGAGAAAAAAATCCTTCTACAGATTATTTGCTACACAAAGCAAATACTCAGGCTTGATAAAAATGTGTGTGTTTTCCAAAAGAAAGATGCAGCATTTTCTCAATTTTGCATTTGCGAAGCTACCTCTCAATTTCTGGTGTGTTTTTTTTTTTTTCCATATGCTTACGTTTGGCAAAATATTTTTAATAATAGCCTTTGGCTTGAAGAAATCTGTCGGTTGATACTACGATGACAACCGAAATACAGGAAGTGCAAAATTGCAGAAGTGCTTCATCTTCTTGGATAAAAAGAAATTGAAACCTTTCTCTTGTTGTAATTACAATGTACAATAATTATAATCAGATTTTTTGGAACAGTGCATCAAGGAGTATTTGAACACAGATATCTGATATTCATCTTCACTGCTGTGTGGTGTCCATTTACCAGGAAGATGATAAAAGTGATCTATGCAGGCAGTTCTCTTCGTTGTGGCTCTCTGGGAAAGTTGCTGTCTGCTCATTATCGTCTAGATCCACTTGCAGAATGTGTTGCAGCAAGAGCTGAGGGGGTAAAAAGAACATGACTTGAGTAACAAGGAGGACAGTAGGAGTATTGTGCAGTTGCAGGGCTTTGTAATGTGTAGTTTCTTTCTTTCAAACTTCAACCAGTGCACTGATGGCTGCCTAAGTTACCTATTTTTTTTTTCTCTTTTTCTTTCCTCTTCCATTTAGCTTTTGTTATTTATTCATCGTCTTTTTTTTTTTTTTTTTTTTTTTTCTTTATGATATATATATATATATTTACTAGAACAGGTAGAATTAGTATCATTGATCCTTCACTGAAGTTCTCAATCCTGATCCTGAATGTAATGAATGGTGTTCTCGTGTGTTTAAGCAGAAAGAAAAAGACATCAGCTGTGAGTGAATGCCTCTTCTTTAATCAGTGCATTTACTGTTACTTATTAGTTTTTCACCCTCTGTCTAGGTCAAGCTTCTTTCTGTTTGTAGACTTGTAAAGACAGCTTGTAAAAGAGGTCATCTGTGCTTGTTCAAAAACTATGGCCATACTTTCATGCTTTGAAAATGGTAGCAAACCTAACAAAAAAAAATAAAAATAAAAATCAGTGAGCAAATTGAATAGAATTCAGCATTTACTAACTCTTCTTCTGTAGAATCCTAGATAGGCAGGGACTGATGACCTTGAGTATAGGAAGACTGCGGAAGGATGTGGATGGGATGAATTCACCTGTATGGCACTCAGACAGGCTAAATGCTGTGCACTGCACTTGGCTCATAACAACCTCATGCAACAATGTAGGCTTGGGAGAAGAGGAGTACGAGGGAGTGCTGGTTGTGGCTGGCTGCACACGAGCCACGAAGCACACAAAGGCCAATGACTTCTAGCCTACATCGGAACTGTGGTGGCCAGGGGACTAGAGGAGTGATTGTCCCCTTGTATGTGGGCGTTGGTGAGACCACAACTCAAATACTGTGTTTGGTTTTGGGCTTCTCACTACAAGAAGGATGATGAGTTGCTTTCGTGTGTGCAGAGAAGAGCAGTGAAGCTGGTAAAGGAAGTAGAAAACAAAAGTTACGAGGAGTGACTGAGAGAACTGGGGTTGTTCAGCATGGAAAAGGCAGAGGGAGATCTCATTGCTCACTGCAGTTGACTGAAAGAGGCTGCAGCTGGGTGAATGTTGGCCTCTTTTCTCAGGTGACAAGAGATAGAATGCAAGGAAATGGTCTCCAGTTGTACCAGAGAAACTTAGATTGGATATTAGGAAGAAATTCTGCGTGGAAAGGGTGATCAGGCATTGGAATGGGCTGCCCAGGGAAGAGGTGTTGTCTGTCCCTGGAGAAAGTTGCATGTGCTGCTGAGGGATGCGGTTTGAGCAATGGGATGTGTTAGGTCAGGCTGATGGTTAGAATCGATAACCTTGAAGGTCTTTTTCAGCGCAGATCATTCTATGCTTCCATCTGTCAGAAGGCTGTGGCCATATTTCATTTATTTTTATGGAGGATTTGTAGAATATGTAGCCAAAAGCAGTCATTCTTTTTTTGAAAAATGGATGCCTTGGATAACAAACGCAGTTTCATCACTAGTTTAGTTTACCAGGAAAGGCTGCCAGAATTCTGGATCTGATTTCTTGAGAACATGAGGTTTTCTTTGCTTTTTCCTGGTTCCCTACAGTTGATTACTGTCCAAGAATACTCTGTAGAAAATAACAAAGATTCAGAGACTCGTTGGGAGATGGGTGCAGGTTAGTTATTGATGTGAATTCTCCTGTTCTATCTAGACTGGATTATTTAATATCTGATGAAGGAAAACTGTAGACTTCAGTTCATGGATAGGAAAATTAATTCAAAATATTAGTGAGAAAGGATGGATAACTCACTTTACTACTGCTTTAATAGTTATTTGTGTGAAGATGTATTGCTTGTCCTAGAGCTCAATGCCTATTATTTTGAGATATTCATTTGAAGACCAGCTGTGACAGGAAAAGTCAGAGAGGAGTAATTGTAAAACAAAATGCTATTGATATTTTAGGTGTTGCTGTGACTTAGTTGCTGGGTAGATTGTACTGAACTAAGTTGCTTTATGCAAGGAAGCATGCACTGGGAATTCACTATGCAAATGTTTTTATAATGGATTTTTCCTTCTTAGTATTTCAGGAGTCTTTTCCCAAATAACATATTTTATTTACATTTCCTTAATCATTTTAAGCTATTTTAATGCTGAAAATTGCTTGTAAGGTTATTGTTAGTGCTTAAAAGAAAATCTGCTTCCTTTTCTAAGCTATTTTGATCAGATGGGAGGAGAGGCAAAGCAGTTCTGCTGTGTGTAGCTTCTTAAACTGCAGCTTTTAGAGCAAACGTTCAAATTGATCATTAAGAACAACTGCCTTTGCTGTTTCTGGTGCTTGACTTTCTATAGCCCTTGTTATGGATAGTCCTACCGACTCTGTAAGGTATTTAATCTGTGAATTTTACAAGTGTAGAAAGATGGGTTCAAAGAGCATGTGGATCCCATCTACGAAGATCCCCATCTACTGCCCATAACAGACATGCACTTTTTGCAGTACTAGAGAGGTATCAGAGACTTTCATGGATACGTTTAACCTCTTTCTGGATGACAGTGGCTGAACTTCAAGCTTGATTCTGCCTTTATTGAAGAAGATAGCTTCAGGATGGAGCTCAGCCTGACTCCTTGCCATGGCTGCTTTCCCTGGATTTCTCTCTGCCTTAGTGCTGTGAACTGTTTCATTGGGTCTGTCAGCCCTTATTGCTTTGTATCTTACCCATGTTTAGAGTTTAGCAGATAGGGAAAAGGATATGCATAATTCTGCTGTGCTGTACTGGAAGCATAATTGAGGATTCTGAAGACAGAACTGCCTGGATTTCTGTGGAGATGTGGCAGAATAATCTGTATGCAGGCTGACTTCTAACCAGGTCAGGTTGATGTGAGATGGAAAAAGAATGGTCATGATAACTTTGCATCTCAAATAAATGTGTGCAGGACTATTGTTCAAATGCCCTCCAGCTGTTTCTGTGGTGTTTTGCTTGTTTTTTTTCTTCTCCCTAGCTTGTACATTTTCTTTTCTGCAAATGAGGGCAGAACAAACTGGTGACTTGGGATAGCTGCAGTGCTGCTTGGTGTTACCATGAGTGTTCATGATATTTTTTTCTTTTAATCCAGGACACAATGCCATGAATATATAAACAGTTTAGATTATAGTAAGAGAAGTAGAATTAAGTTTTGCTCAAGCTTAGTTTTTTTTTTTTTTTTTTTTTTTTTTTTTTTTTTTGCAAACTATAGTTTGATGTATATGTACTGAGCTGTATTTTTGTAGCATCCTTTGTGCAGCATGTGTTACCTCCTGGCAGTATGCTTTATTAAAACGAAGTGCTTTCAAAGACCAGCTAATTATAATTACGTTAATAGACACATTTTTATTTTGAGTGATGGCAGCTAACTAACCAGGATGCAAGTTGTACTCTATATTATGGTTGAGAGAGGTCAAGGGCTGTACACAGTGATCCATAAAATCTAATCCTGGTTAACTGCTCCTTCTCATTATCACCCTGATGAAATGAATTGTAATGTGTGATTGCTGTATGCCCTAAATTATTGAAGTTAAGGGAGAAAAGCAGAATGCAAGAACATTAAGAAGCGCCCATTGCTCAGCTAACTGGCTGCTGACAAAGCAAGTGGTTAGTAGAAATCCACATGGTATGCACTGAGTGTTGCAACATGGCTCAAGGAGAATCTGCTTAAATCAAAGTGTCGTAATTTTAGTGTAACACTTTTCCTTGTTTATCAGTGTTCTCTTGTAAACAAGATGTTTGGTAATCCTGTTTATGGTTTCCCAAGTTCATTTTAAAGCTTGCCTTTTTATTATAAATGACATTTTTCTAACAGAACTGAGAGGAAAACTACTGCATATGCCATCTCTGCAGTTTTTTCACACCGAGGAAGGGCAGGTTTGTGTGGGAATGATTTCTAGTCCTGGAACTCTTTCACAGCTCCCTTCGGGAAAGAGAGATGTTGGTGACCATAGGATAAAAGTGTTCCTAAGGGCAGTTCTACAGACTTTAGTACATAGGTTTTTTTTTTTATTTTATTTTTTTTTATTTGGCCTGGAAATCACATAAGAAACCTTCTTCAGTTAATCATCAATGAGAAGGGATAGCTTTGAAGCAAAGGGAGCAACTTGTCTATTCCCAGCAGGGAATAGCTGTAACCCTTCTCTGCGTGCTAACTCAGAGCTATCAAAGTGCAGTATTTCTCTTTTTTACTATCAGTATGGTTCATTGCTTGAATTATGAAAACAGCAGTGACACAAAAGCAAGTAGGAAACATGCTTGGTATGTCTGCTTTTCTCTTGCCCTTCTTCCTCTTCCCTACTGTTCCTCTTTGTCAGTCCACCGTCCTCTCATTACACTTGAGAACCTTGCTGGTCTGTCTCAGTTAGTGATCACCTTCAGGACCTGTACTCATGCTTTAGTTCG
This sequence comes from Centrocercus urophasianus, assembly GCF_019232065.1. NCBI lineage: Eukaryota > Metazoa > Chordata > Aves > Galliformes > Phasianidae > Centrocercus > Centrocercus urophasianus. Next base: position 4,981,154 of record NW_024884697.1, on the reverse strand, counting down.
TTAAGCATTTATTAAGTTATTACTGAAGATTTGAATGTACCAGTTTTTCTTTTTTCTTTTCTGTCCTTAATACATTTATATCAAAGACCTGGAGAAGTTTTTTAATGCTTTAAAGGTAGCTGGATGCTTATGTGAACTGTAAACTTAGGCAGCTTTTCAGAATAAATTTGCAGTGCAATTTAGCTGTAAGCAATGGTGTTCCTTTGAGTTTATATCTTTTACTGAAAGACAAGTTGTTTGAGAAGCCAACTAAACTAGGGAATACATCATGGAAAGATAATGATGGGGAAGCTCTTAGAGCAGGTATGTCGAAGGTATATCTGAAGAACCTGCAGGTCAACTTAATCAGACAATTCTAACATTGTTTTGTTTAAATGTTTTGAAATTATAGCTTTTTCCTAGAAATATCTTTTTATACATATAAGTGGAAGGAAAAAATGACCATGAAGTTATTTGTCGGAAACCCAGCGTTCAAGTTTATGTACAGAATTTGGGAATTACTCTTTATGTAAAGAGTTAATGTTCCATTCCAGATGACTCGAAGAATCCTTTTTTTGGGAGGAGATAATTGATAGTTGCTCAGTAATTGTCCCCAGGCTTCCAATTGAGTGGATGTACTTGCAGGGTGAGACAAGAAATTGGACGGCTTGTCAGAGATGATGGTTTTGGTTGTCTTTGTTTTGCCAAGCCAAATACAATAGTACTTTGGAATGTTATTTCTTCTGGCAGGGGTGAGTTAATGGGCAGGATGTAAATGAGCCTAACATAACAGAAACAGTTTGTGCCTACCCTGCATGTGTTTCAACAGACCAACATGCGTGTGGATAAACATGCCAGCAACTGTAAGATCTAAGATGTTTGTGATCAGGAGCTGGAATGGAAAGAAATGACCTCTCCCACATCTAACACTTAAGCAATGGGAACAGAAGGTCTAAAGGCCAGAGAATACATCTTGAGCCTTGGTTGGGCCTGTGCTTGTTCTAATTTAATGTTTTATTGGAAAACATAGTTGGCTTCCTAAATTGCTTGCTTTGTATAGATGAGGCCTTACAGAGTTATGCAGCAATTCAGCTTCCAAAAGCATTCACAGAGCTGACAGTTATTTAATGCAACAGCGTAAAACACGATTTCTATGACTTTTTTTCCTTAGCTCTGTAGAGCCTTTGACAGAAGGGCTTTCTGAAGTGCCTTTGTACGTTTTCCAAATGGCATTAAAAGTGTTACGGGGCACATTCTGCAATTTGTCTGTTTAAAATTACCTGCCAGAAGTAATGATAGTACCTTAGCTGAAACTGTTCTCTGGGCCTCTGGTGGTGAGAGAGAGCAGGACGCCCAGAACGCCCCCTGGATTTCCAGCATGCTTCCTAATGAGAGAGGATTCCAGTCACGTTCAGGGTGTCAGAGGTGCGTGTTCAAGGGGGAAGAAGAAGGAACAGAGAGACTTGTTTTAGTAGTTGCTTGCTTATGCCCAAATGTGTTTAGCAGGGTAGATTTGAGTTCTGTTTGTAGGTCTGATGCTGGCTCTACAGTGCACCGCTAGCTCTCTTAAAACATGACATGAAATTTCATGAATTGATACAGATTTTGAAAGAGGATTTGGACACTATTCTTAAATACTAAGCTCAGGGGGGTGTGTGTTCCTTCTATCAGAATTCATTTTAAGTGTTTTCTTCAGTTAATTTTGGTGTGAATGTTCCCTTTAAAGTTTATTTGGAGAAATCGGTATGCGTTCTATTCCATCGATAATTTCTTGAAATGTTCTGTAGAAATGTAGGACTGCTTGCAGATTTTTGTCTCCTTTTGCTGAAGTCACTTTAAATCCATCATCCCAGCCTGTAGAGTCGTCAGGCAGAAATGCATCTCTGAAGGTAGAGGAGTTGTTCCTGCATCCGTTTTGCCTGAGCATGCTGAAGGCAGCCGCCTAATGACGTGTAGTAATGAAACCTGTTGGAATTGTAGGGGGGCATCTGGTCTCTTTGATTTTGCTAAGGAGCAATGATTCAAGTGCTTCAGATTGTAAAAGATTTGGTGTCGCCAGCAAGACGGAGAGCAGATGCTGCTAAGAAAGGTAAGAGCAGCACTGGGATACGTGCAGTGTTCGGAGTGATTTGCTATAGATCACAAATCTTTTGAGTTTGGTTGTACTTATACGCATATTTAAAATTTCCTGTGGTGTGTAGAGCTGCTGTAAATTGGCTTTGAATTATTAAGCCTAATTATTATCGTTTTGCAACTGCAGCTTCCCCAAAGAGAATCCCGATGACGTTTATTGTGCTGAAGATGGACTTTTTGTCAGCGTTTGTAACTGCTGTTATTGTTCTGAAGATATTTTCCTTATTTTTCTGTACTAAAAAATGTTTTCCATGTCTGCATGGCTCAGGCTGTGAAAATAGCAACTGTATTCTATATAATCTACCATCAGGATAGCACGTAGAATCTTAAGTGTTCTAAATGAGAATAAAAACAAAAATAGACTTCTTCAGTGCTTATGGAAATGAGATGGACTGAACGTCCACAGCTGCTCTGCTGTTTAGGTTTTACAATTAGATTATTTTGAGATTACAGCTAACTTCAAAATCCAAAACGGCTCTCGTGAGTGTACAAAACATTACTTTAAATACTCGTTGTTTGAAATTAATGATGTTAAATTCTTTTTTTGTTCAGTGTGTTGAGTGTTTGTTGTTTTTTTCTTCTGTAAGCTAGTTCCATCTTTTGTGGTATCTTGCATGCTTATCTAATTGGAAACTCATTAAACACTTTTTTTTCTACTGTTCATTTTTATTTTTACATCTTAATTATTCGCAGTTGCTCGATATTGGGTCTGTAGAGGAATAAACTAATTCATGAAGCTATCTGAAACTGCATTCCTTTCTTACTAGAATTAATTTTCAGTGGCCTCTTCATTTTGTAGTGAATAGATCATGAATAATTTAGAGGCTATAGCATCTGTGTGTGCCTGCCGCCGTGCCGTTGTTCTGCTCTGCTGTTACATGTAATCTGTGGCTAAAGGCAAGTACCTGTAATTTACATCGCTGGTCTGAAGACATCAGGCTGCTGTACTTCTAAGGAATTAGTTAATGAAGCACTTCTAAGAAAACAAATGATTAAAGGCAGAACTGAAGCCGACTGTATTATCTCCGGTCAGAAAAAAAGACATGCATTTCATGAAGTCAAACTTCTGAATTGCTTCCTAAAATTCCGTAATGATTGGTTGAACATCCCACCCAACAGCTGTGTAATAATTTTGCTTGCTATCAGTTCTCTGTACATCACCTTTTTTTGATTTGTTTGCTTATGCTCCACTTATTACAGAGAAGAACGAAGGGGACAGTCAGTAGTTGCTGCCTGTTCTGAGTGTAGCCAGCTGGTCAGGCTTGATTTTTATAGGAGGTGTGTGAGAGCTGGTTTAAAAACATAACAGCAAAAATATAAAATTGTGTTTATTTAAACTGATGCATCTGAGTTGGAAGTGAAAGCCTTGAAAAACAAAATACTCAGAAATGAGCTGTAAAGCTGTGTGATTTTTTTTTTATTTTTTTTTTTTTTACTTCCCCTCTTTATTTCAGACCCTTTTTGCTCATTGTTTGGGCAGTATTCTCAGGCTGCTAGTAACTGAGCTAATTAGATGTTAGCTCTTAGAGAACTTGGTTGTAAAACTTTACAGACAATATTAAGTTCCTAACATTAAGAAAATCTCATACGTACAGAAGAAAACATCAATAAAAGATGCAAAGTGCTCACAGAATTCTGTAACAAATACAGCAATCTGAGTAGGCAGCAGGGTTTCTTTCTCCCATCACGCAATATTAGGCATCTGGTGTATGGGAAGGACTGTATTCTACAGAAGTGACTCATTCTCATTATTGTTTTCAGTAAATGGAAAAATGTATTTGTAAAGGAAGAGTTGCTAGGAAGCTCAGTGTGAATGTGAGGTGAATTCATAGAGACATAAAGGATGATATGTGAAGTGTTTGCAAATGTGCTTTTGAGTTAGTGTTGGTAAGTTTAGAGGTTTTTAATGTCATTCCTTGGATGCACCCTCTTTTTCCTGTTTAAAAAAAGGGTTTTTGTTAGAACTTGTTTTGAAGCCAAGTGTAAAATCCTAAGGTCTAAATTTTCTTTAAAATCTATCCTTTGTCATGAGATCTGGGAGCCTAAGAAATACCTGGATGGACTCTTGCAGGCCTGTTTGCATGTGGAGTGGAAGAGGACTGTATTCCTCACTAGGGTCTTAACTAGACTCAGGGGACAAACGTTGCACAGTAGTATAATGTATTAATTGCCCGTTTCTTGTGTTTTACTTGGTTTAAAAATTGCCTTCTTTGAAGTTAAATGTTCTAACTTTATAATGATTTTTATAAATAGTATGCAGGGCTGTGGGGGAAAGGATTGCCCCAGCTTCCCATTTACCCAAAGCTTATTTTCAGCTGAGACCCAGAAACACAGTTATTAGCCAAGAAAATGTCATTTTGCATCTGTGATTCAACAACAGAAGCTTATTATAAGACAAGTAAGTGTAGCTACTGTGGAGAGGAAAATTCAGTCCCTGCTGAAGAAAGTCTTGTAGAACGTTATTTAAAAGGAATCCATTCTTAGCATTTCACGGGCTTAGAGATGGATTTAATAGGGTAGTTGAACAGCTTGCCGAAGTTGCTGAGTCTGATTGTTTGCTACAGCCAGAGTTAGTTTTCACTGTAGCTGTGACCCATGCCAATAGCTAAATTAGATTTCATTTTCTGTATCAGAAGAATGTGATAGTTAGTTTACAAATAGAGTACTATTCTTGTCTCAGCTGCAAGTCCTTAGGTGATGGTTTTGTATGTAGTGTTTGGCTGTTGCAAAGGCTCCCATCAGAAAACTCCTCAGTAGCCCTGTGAAGTTCTTGCTAGCAAGGCCTGCAGTAAGCAAAGCAGTGACTTTGGTGTGTAATGTCTGAAGTACACTTTATGCTCTCTTGATGCACTGCTTAAAACTCAAATGCCAAAAGTTTCTGAAAACTGAAATCCTCGACAATGACAGTCCATAATCTTCCAATTACGGTGAAAGCTGTCTGTGTAACTTTGTTTCTTTTAGTTTTAAGATAACAGCAGTTCAGTTTAAAGGAAAAAAAAAAAAAACAAACGTTGCTACTTCATTCATTGAAGAAAAGGTAACACCTGATCTCACCTTACCACTTCTTGTAAGACTGAAAGTAAACACGAAGTTGTAAAGGAAGTAGAGAAATATTAAAGGACTTGCTATTTCTTGAGGCTTGGCTTTCTTGAACAAATTGTAAACTTGAAAGCCTGGCTTTGAAGTAAGTCCCAAATCATGTACATATAAGATTGTCTTGATAAGCATTCTACTTCAAGGCCATGTATATCGCAAGATCTGAGACTTGTTTGAATTGGGGGGAAAATAAATGTTGTTTTATGTTACTATAATGTTATTTGGAGAAATCAGTGTGGAGAATAAATCTGTTGACTTCTTTTCACCATTGGAATCCATTTGAAAAAAACATTTGAAATCACTGTTAAAATTAATGAAGATGTATTCTTGTTTTACCTCTTCTCCCCTTGTTCTTTTCACAGATAGCCTTTAGTTAGAATATAATGAAGATACTGCACTGAAATGTGTTTAGCAGATGACTAATTCAAAATGACAGTATTGCGAAGACATGCAGTCTTTAGAGTAAGAGATAGTAAATAGAAAACTTAGGTTTGAGGGTGTATGTGTTTGGTCACTGCAATGAACTGGGCTGTAAGCCAAAGAGAATGATGCTCTTTGGAATCCCTTGTGTTTCTTTGAGGTGCACATCTTATCTCAGTCTTTTTAGGTTTTAGACAGCTTACAAATACCTTCAGATTCAAAGATAATTTTCATTCTGGAAATGTGGGCATACAAGGCACGTAAATGTTGGGCCAGACGAGGCTAATTGTGTATAAATGTGCCAATAATAATAGTTCATGCTTCAGAAGATTCTTCCTGAATTCATTTGCCAGATGGTACTCTGGTAGAACCTTACATTCCAGACTCAGACTTGGCAAGAAAATGGCAGTTTTTCTTTTGGTTAATTTCTTTTGCAGGGTGATTGGTTGGTTAGTTGTAAGATGAAGAAAATAAAGGTCCTGCAGCAACTAGCTGTGGTGTTTTCTTGTTTGTTTTCTTTTTCTTAGTTGTCCTGTCTTTTGGTGCGCAATGTGCTGAGGTTTTTGCCTCTTGTGGGAGGTTTCAGGGTTAACTGAGTTTATTCTTCTTCTTGCTTTTCTTCAGGATGCATTTTATACTTCTTCCATTTCTTAGTATTTTTTAATGAAGTGACTTGTTTTCTGAGTGCAACAAAGCCTTTAAATCCTTTCTTCTCTTTATCTGTGGATAGGAATTTGTTTCACTCTATATATCCTTTTTCATATGAATACAGTGGAAACTAATTCTGTGGAGATGTCTATTTAAAATGAGAAGCAAGATCTTTGGATTTCATGTTTTATTTTATTTTTTTTTTTTTTGCACTGGAATCTCCTAAGAGCAGAGCTGTGTGTTAGTGGAAAGAGACTGCTTGCAAGAAACTTGACAGCATAGCACAAGTTGATTGAATGAAGCATGCAGTATGAAGCTTAAATTCTGGAGAAATTTTTGAGATAAATACTTGACTGTGGTTGCCAAGAATCTCAGTTTGTGCTAAGCTTGGCCTGTGGCTTTGCTTTTTTTTCTTCTAACGTTTTTGGTGTTTATAATTTCTGAGTGTAGATCTGTGATTCCTCCTGCAGTCAGACTGATAATTACAGATCTACAGAATATCCTGAGCTGGAAGAAGGGACCCATCAAGTCCAGCTCCTGGCCCCACACAGCTCCACCCCAAATCCAAACCCTATGTCTGAGAGCATTGGCCAAACACGCCTTGAACTCGGCAGCTCGGTGCCGTGCCCACTGCCCTGGGCCGGCTGTTCCATGCCCACCGCCCTCTGCTGCAGACCTTTCCCTAGCACCCCCTGCCCCTCCCCTGGCGCAGCTCCACGCCGTTCCCTCGGTCCCTGTCGCCGTCACACAGAGCAGAGCTCAGCGCTGCCCTCCGCTCCCTGGGAGGAGCTGCAGCCGCCGTGACGCCTCCCCTCAGCTCCTCTGCTCTGGGCTGTGCAAACCCAGGGCCGTCATCCACTCCTCACACAACTTGCCCTCCAGGTGTTCCCCACCTTCATATCCCTCCTCTGGATGGATGCTCTCTAATAGCTTTATGTCCATCTTCCGGCACCCAAACTGCACCCAGTGCTGGAGATGAAGCCACACAGTGCAGTGGGACAGTCCCTCCCGTTGCCACCAGTTAGTGCTGGGCTTGGTGCACCCCAGGGTACGGTTGGCTCTTTTGGCTCCAGGGCATGCTAGTGACTCAGATCCAACTTGCTGTCAGCCAGAACACTGAGATTCGTCTTTGTGGGACTGCTCTCCATTCTTTGGTTTGTTGCTTTGTGAATATATCTGCGGTTCTCCTGTCCCAGATGCTGAATGACTCTTGTTAAACTTCATTGGTTGACCAGATTGGTGGTTGCCCAGCCCTTCAGTTTGTCAAGTTTTCTTTGCAAAGCTCTTCTGTGACCAGAGGAGACAACACTTTGTAGACATCACTGCATTAAGTGTCCATTCACATCCTGAGCCATAAAGATTCTGATTTATTTCCTTCTCCTTCTTATTCCTTAGCCAGAACCACAATATTGAACAAATAGTAACACTTTTAAAAATTACCTTTTTTTTTTTTTTTTTTTTTTTTCCTGGGAGTATTTAAAAAAAAAATAAATTCCAGTATGCCTAATCTTGCTCAATTTCTCATAGATCATGTGTTATCTTCCATTGGAACTGCATGTAGAAAAGGAATGTAGTAGAGTGGGGTAACTGGTGTTTTAAAATAATAAAATGAAATGGAGTTCAGATTTTTTTTTTTAACCTCCTCAATCAGTTTCAAGAATTTTTCCACTTCTTGTGACTTCATTATGTACACAGTTTTCCTCAGTCTTTTGTTTGAAAAATGACTACCTCTCATATCCTGTGGTCCTCTGAGTAACAGAATATTATTTTGTGGCATTTAGGTTTGAAAGAACCCAAAGCTCAGCCTCCTCTGACTGTATCTAGGAAGTACTGTACTTAAATGAGTCTTAATTTGTATCGTGTTCCTGAAAAAGTTGATGTGAAAGTCATTTATCTCAGTCTCAACTACACTTTTGGTGTGACCCCTTGCTGAAAGGCAGTCTATTGACTCCGTTTCCTCCTTACAGTCAGTGGTGTTACAGTTCATGTGAACTGAAGTTGTGTATTCATGTATTTTATTGTTGAAAAAATACTGCTGTAGTTCAGAGAAGTGTGCTACTTCTGTATGGCCTGTGTGCTATTGTTTGAAATCATTTTGTTTGTTAGAGCTGGAATGGAGAGAAGAGAGGGAATGATCAATCATACAGACTAGAGAAGACCTCTAAGGACATCTAATTCACCCGTCAATGCGATGCTAAATAGCACACATGCCTCAGTGCTACACCTACCCTACTCTTGAACACTTCCAGAAATGGTCACTCCCTCACCTCCCTGGGCAGCCTATGCCACTGATTACTGCTCTCTGAGAAGAAGTTGTTCCTGACATCCAACCTGAACCTTCCCTGGTGCAACTGAAGGCCGTTCGCTCTCCTCCTGTCACTGTTACCTGGGAGCAGAGGCTGACCCCCCCTCCCCTTCACCCCATCACAACCCCCTTCAGGCAGTCGTAGAGAGCAATAAAGTCTCTCCTGAGCTTCCTCTTCTCCAGAGTGAACAATTGCAGTTCCATCAGCTACTCCCCATAAGACTTGTGCTCCAGACTCTTCTCTGAATGTTCTCTATGGCCTCAGCTTATTGTAGTGAGGAGCCCAAACAGAACACAGTGCTGAAGGCGCGACCTCACCAGAGCTGAGTACAGGGGAGCAATCACCTCGGTAGTCTTGCTGATGGCACTTTGTCTGATACAAGACAGGGTGCCATTGAATTTTTCGGCTGCCTGGGCGCACTGCTGGCTCATGTGCAGCTGGCTGTTGACTACTGTTCTTTCAGCTCGTTTTCTACCGAGCAGCTTGCCAACCACTCTGCCCCAAACCTGTAGCATTGTGGTGGGGCTGTGACTGAGGTGCAGGACCCAGCACTTGATCCCGTTAGAGCTGATACAGTTGGCTTCAGCCCACTGATTCAGCCTGTCCAGATCACTCTGTAGGACCTTCCTAACCCCAGGCAGGTCAGCGCTTCCTCACAACTTGATTACATTTGTATATTTACGAGGGATGCACTCAGTTCCTTCATCCAGATCATGAATAACAGTAACAAAAAGGACTGAGCTGCTAAGTCTGTGCCAGGGAGTTAATTGTAGGAGGGTTGGACTCCACCATCTCCAGAGATCTCTTCTAACATCTATAATGCTGTGTCTCTGAATTCATTTACTTATGTATTTCTCCTGAAATAAGAAGTTCTGCCCACATTAATCGGTGTCATTTTTTTATATTATGCACCTCTTCAATACATATAGACATTTTTAATTCATTATCTACCATGACTAAGGTTCTATTGATAGGACAAAATTGAACTGTAGTTCAACAAGATCTACTGACTTTATTGTTTTTGTGTTTAGTAATGGTTTTATAGGTAACTAACATTAGCACCAGTGGCTCTTCCTAACGATGTAGTCCTGCCTTACTTCTGCTGTTTCTCCTCATCCCAATTTGTATAGTTAAGTTGATGTCAATTGGGAACGTGGTCTAAACATTACCATACATTTCTTTCTTGTTGAGGCAGTTTTAATCCTGATCTGTTTTACCACCCTAATTGCTGAGGCAGGCTCACAAATGTGCATGCCAGCTCCCAGGAGGGGTGTGAATAATTGCGGGGGTGAGCTTCCTTCACACCGAGGCTGGCTCATACAAGGGCAAAGTACTGCTGAAATTTGACAGGCAGTTGTGAGTACGAGGTGTTCTGCCTCAGAATGTTGCATATACAAGTAATAGTGCAGTCGTACTAGTACAGCTGGACGCTCATCAGCATGATTTTTATCAGATAAGTTCTATTTCTGAAGCTGACATTCACTGTTCCTACTTTGAATAGTAGTAACTTTCACGAAAAATACGTATATTCTGGCTTTCTTCTTCTTGAGTGTTTATTGTTGTTTTTACTCCATTTAAAAATGCTTAAAATGTTGTCTCATTTGAGTGTACTGCCAGATGCTGTGATTAAGAAAGGTCACAGTGCTACTTAGCCACATGTAGCTGTTAATGATTGACTTTAGCGTCTGTTTATTTGGTCTTTGATTATTAGTTAGTTAGCTTCATTTAATAGAGTACTTATGTTGTATCTTGAATTGATCTATGACTTAGCAAAGTAGTCTCAGATAGCTTGAATTTGATTTAGCTATAGAGGAACTGTGGAAAAAACGAGGTACATTTTCCTTTCTGTAATAATGTTACTTAAATTAGCTAATTTACAAGAATTGAAGTAAAGAAAACTGCTCTTTAGATTTATGCTGTGAATTTTTATTCCAATATGTAATGGATTTTTTTGGGGGGGGCAGGGAAGCAGGTTCCTAAATCCATGGCTCTGCCAACTCTTCATTCTTACTCCCCAAAGGTGTGTGAAATTGTTCGAGGATGGTGAAGTTACTCTTTTTTTTTTTTTTTTGCCTGTCAAATAAAGTACCCCTATGTAGCCAAAAGGGCATAAGGGGGGAAAACCAAACTCCTCTGCTACTTCCCTGATAAGTAGAGCTATAGTCTTGGACCAGATGAACTCAGTTGTCTTTTCCAACTTCAATTATTCTGTGATTCTGTCTCCAATTTGATTCCAGTCTTTTCTGGGGATGAACTGCAATGCCTTTGGTTAGTTCATAGAATCACAAGGTTGGAAATGACCTGTAAATCATCTAGTACAACCATCTGCTCATTACTATTGCGACCACAAACTAAACCATCTCTCACAGCTCCTCATCCAGACGCCTCTTGAACACTGCCAGGAATGGCGACTCCACCACCTCCCTGGGCAGCCATTCCACTGCCTGACCACCCTCTGAGAGAAGTTCTTCCTTACGTCTAACCTAAAACTCCTCTGGTAACCTAATCCTCCTCATAAGCCTTGTGCTCCAGACCCCTCACCAGTTTTGTTGCCCTTCTCTGGACACGTTCCAGGGCCTCAATGTCTTTCCTGTAGAGAGGGGCCCAAAACTGAACACAGTACTCGAGGTGCGGCCTCCCCAGTGCTAAGTAGAGGGGGATGATCACCTCCCTGCTCCTGCTGGCCACACTATTTCTAACGCAGGCCAGGATGCTGTTGGCCCTCTTGGCCGCCTGGCACACTGCTGGCTCATGTTCAGCCAAGCATCAACCAACACCCCCAGGTCCCTTTCCTCTTCACACTCATCCAACCATTCGTCCCCAAGCCTATAATGCTGCACGGGGTTGTTGTGGCCAAAGTGCAGGACCCGACACTTGGCCTTGTTGAACTTCATCCCATTCACCTCAGCCCAGTGATCCAGCTTATCTAGATAGTTGCACTGGCTGCCCTTCATCTTGGAGCAAGTTTCAGCAGTGATAAAAATTGAACATAGGATGTCTGCTGGTAACTACACTTAAAGTTGGGTTTTTACTTCACTTGCTGCAAGTGCTAACTGCTGCGATTTTTTTACCCATTTCTCAGTCCCCTATCAGTTTTTCTGCAGTATATCTGGAACAGTAAATGTAAAGTAAAAGTAAGCTGCTAGCCGGGGACTGTGTTCATTTACATAGCAAATCTGTCAAATTTTTCTTCTGCAGTTAATGTCAAAAACCACCAATGTAGGTATAGCTTTAGTTCAAGTTTTTATTGATGAAAAATGGAAAAAAAAAAAAAAAAAAAAAAAAAATGGAAGCAAACTACCTGCAAGCTACAAGGACTGTATGATTATGTACTGCTGTAAGCTGCTATTTATCCTCTTTTGGTAAGAGGCTGTCGTGTGGTTTTACATCATGCAGACAGTGGGATGCCTCTGTGCCCTACAGAGCCTTCTGCAGTTGATACTCATTGATTTGGTCACAGCTGCTGCCTGAGTTGTGGGCAAGGAAGGCGAAGCCTCCTGTTAAATCCCTCATGAATATTCTGGCCTTGAGAATCATTTTCATCTTTAAATCTGTCTAGACTTCATAGGTGGTGTAACGCACGGAACAGTTGCTGGCCTGAAGCAGTACTACTTACACAGAACTCCTCTTCATGATTTCATTGGAGCAGGGGAAACCTGGCAGCTGAGCCTGAGGAGCAGCTGGAAACAAGGTGGCTTTATTGGGTTTCTTGAAAGAAGAGGATAGCTGTGTCTGTGGAGTTGGTGATTTATGCAAGTGTTTGCTTAACATTTTAGAAGGTTAATGGGTTACATACTGTTGAGCTCAAGCTGCTGGGGTGAGTGTTTCTGCTTTTCTGTTTTTAGTGACACTGCAATAGAGGCTGCAATTCTGCATTGCTGGCAGCATTTGTCCAGTAAGTGCAGAGCAGAGAGATATCCAGCCTGGATCTGAACATGGTGGGAAGGCTGTTTGCGTGCCTTTTCTTCTGTAGCTCTTCTTCTGTTTTTACTGTGGCATGAATTTTATAATGGCGTCCTTCCATCACGGAGTTCTGGGTTATGGAGGCTTTTGAGAAAGAACTGAGAAATCAGTGTCTGACATTTGCTCTGTGTGGAGGGTCTTGAAAAACAAACCTCTTTTGGCCTTGCATTTTCACAGTTCAAGCAAACCCGGTTTTCTGACCTTGATAAGAAGGTGCCAATTGTGCTATGTTATTTTTAAATGCACACAGATTTTTACTTCTTGTGGACTCTCGAAGCATAATGTTGACTCTATCTGACACTGTAGAGGAGTTATTTTTTTTCTTAATGATGAACTTGTGCTGTTAAGGTCTGCTTAAAGCAATGAGAAATGACCTATTGATTTTTTTTTTTTTTTTTTTTTTTTGCCTTGTTCAATTTCTGGTATTTTATCCTCATACTTCAGAAACTTGGAATATAATGCTAAACAAGTGTTAGCCTCTCTGCTTATCAGTTGCACAGGGTTTATTTATTACAAATATTTAACATACTTACAGCTTAAGAAGGTGACAGTTTTCCTTGTTGAATTGCAGTGGATGGGGATAAGAAACAGTGCAGAGATGGATGCTAGGAAGTTTGTCTGTTTGTTTTTAGTAACACGAAATACAGTGAATGTTTCCAAGTGACAGGGTCTCAGCTGGACATGTTCTACAGCAGATAATTACAGCAGGCTGGTGGCTCAGATAATGTTTTGGTGTATATCCACCATTCACAGATTTCCTGGACGTTTTATCAGGTTTCTGTAAGGTGCTTCTATATGCCTTCTTGAGCTTCTAAATGTGTAGGCATAGCATGTAAGCAAAGCATCCAGACTTCTCAAGTCAGATAACATATCATTTTTTATTCCCCTTCAGTTACTTATACTTAACAACGAATAAAACTATTTGTTTCCCAGTGGAATAGGCTGTCTTGTTTTGTCTCTCTTTACTTTATTGTAAGCACAAGCAGCTCCTTCCAACAGAAATGATCTGTCAGTGTTAGTATTAAACTAGCCATAAAAATGTTAATTTGAACTGAATTTCCAGATCAAACAGAAAACTTAATTAATGTCAGTTAATTAAATTCTTGGTGGAAATGGGAAAATAAGTACACAGATGCTCAAGTCTGCTGCTCTCTCTTTGCTAATAAAGCAGCTAATGAAGCAGTTTCTGGCTGTACCTGGAGAGAGCAGATCCTCAGTGGGAGCAGCTTCTCCCTTGTACGTCAGGTCCCAGCTGATAGGTTTCGTTTTGCTGCTCTTATCTCCTGTCACATTGTTATATGGCAACGTATTCAAACAAACAAAAGAAAATCATACATGGGGATGCCTGATTGCTCACACACCTCTCCAGGAGACACCTGTATCAGATGTCGTGGTTATTAGTCACGGTCACTTAACTCTTCTCTGCAGGCCACAGTGATGGGTGGGATATAAATGCTACAACCTGGCAGCCTGCAGGGCTCCGTGTGCGTGCAAGGGCTTCGTTTTGAAATGAATACAGGCTCACTCACTGCAGTGCTCATGAGCAGACTGTCCATATGGAGAAGCTCATTGATATTCAGCTCGTAGAGTTCATCTGGTAGTCTTGTTTGCCAAATATTACTGCAGTATCTCCACTGGATTGCAGGTGTTTTCTACTGCTGCTTGCAAATAGCTCGAATGTGTGCTTGATGTTGAATTTGCATCTTCTGAATCAATTTACAGGAGCTAACTTTGTATAGAATTTAATTGTGCCTTTAGTCTTTGAGCACTGTGGACTCTGGGGCTCTTAGTTGTAGAATCATAGAATATCCCAAGTTCAAAGGGACTCGCAAGGATCATGAAGTCCAGCTCCTTTTAAGGCACACATGATCTTCATGCATGAAGCTGAAACCAGTTGTCCTTGGGGAGATCGAGTTGTGTGTAGCAGTTGGGGTATCTGCTTCATTTCCCCTGATATGGTATTGATATGATTGATATATTGATCATATTGATATGATATATATGATTGGTATGTAAGCAGAAGGAGAGAACCTGAGTGTGAATAGGTAAATGTCACCTTGTCTACTCATCTACCCTCCGTGCTAGATGTTCCCAAAAGTATTTTCACTGGAGAGGGTGCTCTTTTCCATGCCATTTTTTATTCCTCTTTGGTCAGCAGTATTTTCCAGAGGTTAAGGCTAAGTTTTGGGTTTGTTTGTAGAAGTATATCATATTTTAAGTTTAATAATTTGAGTTCACTGATTCATGTCATGATTGAAATAGAAGTATGGCTTCTGTTTTCTAAATCTAAGTTTGGGGTGGGAAACAGCAGTAGTTTGAAGGAAAGAATTACAGCACAGTTCACAGGTCTCAACTGGAATGTTGAGAGGTAGCCTTGATTCAGGACTTCGTTTCTTTGTGAGAAAGGAAATACTCTGTACAAATGGGAGGACTTTTGATAACAGGAAAGCCCTGTGATCTTTCACATATAAATATTTTCTATTTCATTTTAAACCATCATTAGCTCAGTGAAACAATGCTTTGCCATTTAGAAAGACCTTTTGAAAAAATGGGCTTCTCTTGGGTTGCTGACAGGGCTCTCCAGTGTGTGATGTGCCCTTGATTGCAGGCGTTGCACTGTGATAGTTAATATGCCAGCGCTGTTGCTCTGTGTCCTAATTTTTCTCTTTCAAGGAAAAAAAAAAAAAAAATAGACTACCAGCTCTTCTCTTTTTGTCCTGACAGCTGTGCATTGAAAAGGCTTCAACATGTTTTGAAAAATTTGCTCATCTATGCTACAGCTGCATCAAGTCCCGGAGACACCGTCTCAGCACTCACTAAAAGGAGAATGTTGCATTCACAGATGGTTGTGTGGAGCACAAAGACACATGGATCAATAAAAGTGTTTTTGCCACTTCTGTGCTACGAGTTAGTGCCATGTTAGGGTTTAAAAAAGTGGAACAAACAGTAGTTCATAGCTTGTCGAATCTACGCACAGAAATTAAAGCTACACATTCAAATTTGCATTGCTGTTTAGCTTACAGGCATTGGAATGACCTTCTAACTGCGCAGTGATAATTGCCTACTTTATAGTACGTTTAAAGCTTTGGAGGAGAATACTTAGAATGTTGGAACATGCATTAAAAATCATTGTCTGGTAACTAATAAGAACTTAAAGCCAGTCTATAAATAGTTCAGATAGGCTCTGAAGGGAAAAATGAGCAAATACACTTAGGCAAATCACAGGAAGACCGGTTGTGCTGGGATGTGCTGTGTGTTTAGCAGTGGTAGCCTATAGGCCATGTCAGCAAGCAGACGGCCCTGTAATGAGTGGGTCTGGAGAGGGGAAGGGAATTGCTGAGGGCCTGACATCCCTGTGTATTCTGGCAGTTTTTCCAGGCTACCTCAGACCTCATCCGTGTTCCTCGGGCGGAACATCAGGCAGAGTTAGGAGTGCATCTTGCAGATTAGTTTAATCTGGAAGAAATCCAGTTTGCATGCTCCCTTGTCGCTTCCCAGTGTGAAGTAAAGAGCAGTAAATAGAGATGATCTGGGGGTTTGCTTCAGAAGTATGCTTGTGATCTGTGCTAAAATTCAATTTATAGAATTATGTGGAACATCTGTAGTCCTTTACCCTGGATTTATGATCTTGACATTGGGTAGAATAATGATTTTGTTAGGAATTTAGAAGTTTTAATAGGGCTGATGTTTCAGGGGCAGAAAGGAGATGAAGAAATGGTGCATTAAAATATTGAAGACTGACATCTATGATTCATGTTTGCATATGCTCTGGCTCTCAAGTACTAAATTCACAGGAACATTTGTATTTGGGGTTATGTGACAAGGTTTTGGAAGTGGGTGGGGCTGCAGGAGTGAGAAGAGAGCAGGGACTGCCCTGTGTCTGGCACAGCTGATTTTGGTCAGCTCCAGAATGAGCCCACTGGTGGCCAAAGCTGAGCCTGTCAGTAGCACTTTGTCCCTCTGTACAGCAGATGTGTGTGTGTGTGTGAGAGAGAGAGAGAGAGAGAGAGACTGAGAAAATGTCAGAGGGACAGCCCTGCAGCCACCAAGGTCAGTGCAGGAGAAAGGCAGGAGGTGCTCCAGGCATGGAGCAGAAGATCTCTGCAGACCAGGAGAGGCCAGTGGTGGAGCAGACGACTGTCCCTCTGCAGCCCACGGACACTGCGTGGATCAGATCTCCATGCGCAGCCCATGGAGGAGCCCGCGGTGCAGCCCTGGATACCCCAGTAGGAGCAGGGCCTGGGCTGGAGCTGCAGCTGTGGAGAGGAGCCGCGGTGTGGCAGGAGGGCTGGGGGAGCTGCTGCACAAGGGGACCTGTGCTGTGGTCCTGGAATATGGGCCCTGTTGTACCAGACCCTTGTTGAAGCAGTGCTTGAGGAGCTGCAGCCCATGGGAAGGAATTACAAGGGAGTTGTGGAAGGGTGTGAAGAGGAAGGAGTGGTGGAGGAGAACTGCCGTGGGCTGAGTGCAGCCCCTCTCTCTGTTCCTGCTGCTCTGCATGAAGGCAGCAGAGGATTGAAGGCCAAGGGAGTGGAGTCGAGCCTGGAGGAAGGGCTCGGTGGCAGAGATGGCTTTCATTTTATCTTAGTTCCTCATCATCCTACATTATTTTTAATTGGCAATAAATTAATCCTCCAACTCAGGCCTATTTTGTATGTAATGATAATCAGTGAGTGAATTTCCTGCCCTTATCTCAGCCCAGGAACCGTTTTTTCTCATTTTCTTCCCCTCCTGATGAGGGGGGAGTGTGAGAGCAGCTGGGTGGGTCTGGCACTGAGCTGAGGTTCCTCACCACAGCAATGCTGAACAAACGAACAAACTTGAACTTTGCAATTGTGTTCCTGTGAGTTCTCTCCAGTCCCAGTTCCCTTAAACTGCCAGCAATGCTGGCATGAATTAATTTAACAGTTCTGTTTTTTTCTTGCGGATTACGTTGTCTTCACATGATCCTGTTTACCAACAATAACTTCCAGCAGAGCTGAAGAAACAGAGCACTGACACGTTCAGTAAGCACTGTAAATGCAGGACAAGATGCCTGCATGATGTCCTTCTAAATTTTATTCTCCGTTCTCTTCATGTGAATCTCCTCATGTCTAAAATAAAAAGAACAAAAACTCTCTAACATTTCCAACTGCCCATCTGTAGTAATTAGTTTTGAAATAAGATTTGTTGGTCTGCCAGCTAATGGTAGATCTGGTATGTAGCAGAATTGTTGAACTCATATTGAAATCATCAGTGACATTAAGAAAAATTAAACAAATTATCTTGTGCATCCTAGCTACAGAAATGCAATGAAAAATTCAGTAGTAGTTGAATGGCAATGCACTTGAACGTGCAGGGGTTTTGATGGTGGGAAGGGCAGCCATGGGTGGATGGAGGGAACAGCATTTATTTGGCATATCTTAATCACTCCTCCTGCTTTAGAAGTGTAATTTAGTAGTGATTTGATTTCAGTGTTTTGTTTGACGTAGCTGCCCTTTTTGGGCCATTTCTGATTCCTTTTTAATTTAAAACAACTTTCCTGCGGCATTTTGCAAGAGCTTCTCTTCCTCAACTTCTTTCTTGGTTGCCTTTTTTCTGTCATACAGCTTCTATCACTTGAATTTATAGATTTATTATTAGTAGGAAAACATTTGTTTCCAATTAATACCTTAAAAAACAAAACAAACAAACAAGAAAACAACCCAAAAAAACTAAAATCTTTTCAGCTTCAGATTTGAGAATTTATTTTAATCGAAAGATGTTACAGAATTGCTACTATAAGTGAAAAATGTTTCTGTTCTTCCATTAATTCGAGTGATCTTTTTTCACAATTAAAACAACTGGATAGGCTCCTATTTAGTAGCAGCTATGGGGAATAGGTGAACGGTTGGACTGGGTGATCTTTTAGGTCTTTTCCAACCTTGGTGATTCTATGATTCTAACTGCAGATGAGGCTGTTTTCAAAGATTCTTCTTCGTTATGAGATGAGTCTGAAAATGACTTCATTTAGAATTCGTTCTAAATCCTGAATCCTGGTGTGAAAAGCTGTCTGATGTTTGTGCACATGGCTGTTTTATCTAGGTCTGAACTTTGATTGCTGATAGCTATGTGATGTGTATCACTGATCTGCCTGGCAGTGTAGCAGTAGTGGCATACTGCTAGTTTTACTGAGTAGCTCCTTCTGAAGTCTAAGAATATGAAATTTGCCTTGTTTGCCCTGAAGTGGCCATGTAGCAGTTTTATCTAGCTGTCTGACCCTTACAGTAGCTTTCTACTTGTAAGGTAAGTTAGTCAATTAACTTGAGATATGTAAAAGGTAGCTATTATGTTTTCAAATTGAAACAGTGTAGTTTCACTGTATATGTATCCCTTTCGTTCTGATAAGTTTTTCACAGTTGTGTGGGCTTTGGAGAACAGCTGTGCTATTCTGTGCTATTCCTTTTATGAACTTCCATCATTCAGAAGATTCTCTACATGTGGACTCAATTTGGCTAAATTCTGCAACAATCTCATGTGTCCTGTTGCTTCTCTTTCTCAAGTTGTGCAATTGTTTTTCCTCCGCATTCACAAAAAGGAAATATTCATGAGTTTTCTGTCAGGTTCTTCCCTTCCCTTCCCTTCCCTTCCCTTCCCTTCCCTTCCCTTCCCTTCCCTTCCCTTCCCTTCCCTTCCCTTCCCTTCCCTTCCCTTCCCTTCCCTTCCCTTCCCTTCCCTTCCCTTCCCTTCCCTTCCCTTCCCTTCCCTTCCCTTCCCTTCCCTTCCCTTCCCTTCCCTTCCCTTCCCTTCCCTTCCCTTCCCTTCCCTTCCCTTCCCTTCCCTTC
>NW_024884697.1:4914100-4961001 GCF_019232065.1 Centrocercus urophasianus | reverse complement strand
CTTCCCTTCCCTTCCCTTCCCTTCCCTTCCCTTCCCTTCCCTTCCCCCCTCTCTAGTTTCAGCACTGTTTATGTATGCAGAGAGATGCAAAATGCTGCTGATCTAATGTACAGGTGTAAACGAGGAAAACATGTGCAAGGTAATAGGAAAATTGGTACTTGTATAAGATGGAAACGCTTGTGTAACAAGTTAGTGGAAACTTGGAACAGCTCCATAATTTGTATATTTAATTTAATTTGAGTGTTGCATACCTGTAGCTTTGTGCATTAAAATACCTATGATGCACACACAGTTGTAAAACCCTTTGCTTTAAGTCCCATATGCCTTAGTGATGATGACCCTTGCATACCTTAACTTGGCAGCTAATTGTATTCAAGTGGTTTTGTACCTCTTAAACTACCATTCCCTAAGTAATGCGTCACACTTCCTCCCCCACCCCTTCCGTATCCTCTTTCCATATTGTTCATGTTTGTGCTCTTCGTTAGACATGATTTTTAAATTGTTGCTCTTCCTCTTTTCTGCCCTCAGAAGGTGTTATGTTACCAGAAAGCAGCTTTACTATGGCCAGTGGCTGTTTGCTGTGCATTGTGTCGGTGTACAGCTTGTGGTGCTGCAGCTAAACCACAGAGCTCAGGCTGTACTTCCATCATCCTCCAAACTCTGGCTGTTGTGGCTGTGCTGTACAGCTGTCACTTGCCTTCACAGCTTCAGAAGAGATTTGGGCCATTCAGAACAGTAATAGCATTTCATTACTCTCCCACTAAAGACTTCTGACTTGGTAAAAGCTGGTTAAGTGGTGACAAAGTCACGTGTTCATTTTGCATGTCCTCTTAAGCTCCTCAAAGATGGATTCATTTATCTGAAAAATATCTAAAAATTACTTTATTTTTGAGTCTGTGATTCACTGAACCACCACCTCAACTCACACCTGAGGAATGGCTGTTGGTGATGCTGCTGCAATGAAAGAGAGAACGTCCTCCAGAAGGTGCATCTGATTCATTTATTACAGAAACCTGTTGACCAGATGAATGTTACCTTGGGATTAAACAACCTTTTGTACCTTCAGCTAGAAAGTATTCTTGGATGGTTTTATTTTTGGTTCTCCGTTTTTATAGCACATAGCAAAATAATATGAACTGTTGGTCATTTTTGAGATATGATGTGCTCTTCTGAAACAGCCGGTGTCGGCAAATAGATTGTGTGTGATTAACTGTATGGAGTTCATTGGTTATTCCTGTGCCAGGGATGAAACTGAGATAGGGAACGGGAAGTAGATGGAACTAAATTTTGAGACTGAAAGCAGTAGTTCCTGTACCTGTAGGTAGCACGCACTGAAGTTGTTTGCTTTACTGTGGTTTGTATTAAAGTAAATTTAAATTAGAATTTCTCTCTTCTAATACCTAAACACAGGTGGGCTGTGTTCTTTGTAACTTCCCTTAAGAACTTGCCATGATAATAAAAAATTTGCTGTTAAATTTAACGATTTCAAAAAATGAAATGAGAGAAACATTTGGTAATTTTCACTCTCGTTCTGACGTGTGTATGTGATGGCAAACGGCAGCTGAACTTCTGCTGAACAGGGAACAACTGATGAAACGCTGCTGGATTTTCATCAGTTTGAAGCCACTGTGGTGATAATTCTTAAGTGTCTAAAATGCTGTAACTAAAGCATGGTTAATGGTCAACATCTTTGTTTTGTACTGCATAGCTAGAGCTTCTGGGAATATCAGTACAAAGATGACGCATGCGCTTACTGTATCACTTTGGCTGTCTTTAGAGTAACATTAGAAATAGGAAGTTTGGATTCTTAAGTGTACTTAAAAATTGCCTTTAGTGGTAAAGCATAAAGGGAACTAAAATTTGTAACCAAAATCTCTTCTTCCTCTCCCAAGTTATTCTGGATTTAATTTCACTAATGAAATCTGCAGACTTGAATTTGTTAAACTTCCATGCAGAGTTGATGAGTTTCTTGATTTAGTGTAAAGGCTCATGGAAGTGTTTGTGGGTGAGCAGTCAGCGGGTGTCTGCCCTTCTTTGGGAAGTCTGCTCTTACCCAGGGCAGGGATGCTTGTTTGCCAGATGCTGCTCCATTGGCATGATGGGTTTGACTTTTGTGATAGGTTTTGATTCTGTAAGGTATAAAAATTTTGCAGATGCTGAGAGAAATCTGTTTGGAGTGAAGTGGGCTATTGAGCAGTCTTTGTTCGGATGTTCTCAGAGTGAATCCTTGCAGTTTAGGACAGGCGTTGCTTAAGGATTGCATCAGTGCTGGAATGGCATTAAGTAGGCATTCTTCTCTGAACTAAATTCAAAAATCCTTTTTATCCTCTCTGCTGAGTCTGTGAGAAGTGGTCAGATCTTGTTTTATTTTTATAAGCAGAGCACAGTGGTGAGAAGCTAATCTTCATTAGTAGGTTTACTGCATCATTGACTCTTTGTTACATTGATTCTTTGTTTTATGCTTGTGCAGAAGGTCTGGGCTACAATTAACCTTATGTTTGTGTTGTAACATAGATTTAAGGTCTTTGCAGCACGTTTGTAGCTCTTCGTCTTGAATTAATACTGAAATATAAGTATTGATTTTTGAGAGAAATAGCAGTGAAAGCTTGCTTGTATGTTTGTAAGTGATATTTAGGTACTACGCTGTTTGAAACCTCCTTATAAACCAACAAGAAGAAATTACTAATGATATACCTGTCATTGTACTGATTACTGAAGTCATTGTTTCTCTTCCCAGAAAGAGACTGGGGGAAAACAACTCTGCTTTGCCACACAGTCCTAAGGTACATGGATGGATTACATCTAAAGACCAATTAATTGTTATGTATGGCAAGCCAGAAAGTCAAAACTGAATTGGAGTAAAGACATAGCTGGGAGGTGTATCCTACTGGTACTGTATTTGGTGGGTAAAAGACCAAAAGGTTGATGAATATGAACCTTCCTTTTTTTCTGTGCTGATTTTACCAAACAGAAGTGCTTTTACATTGGTAAATATTTTAGCTGATGCCAACTAAATGGACACCAATACATTAGTACTCCTTGCTAGTAAATATCAGTATAATCTGATTTAAATTTGGTAGAGATGCATCTCAGGCTTTATTGCAGCTTCTCCACTGTGTTTTCCCTGAGCTGGAGGCTGGAAATACAGGGTTGCCTTCAAGCCAATGTTCTGGTCTTGACTGGGAAGTTTGTTTTGTTGTGCTGTGCTGTGTTTACCAGTCCTCAAGAAGTGAAACTAGAAACAACAGCAACTTGCTGCCTGTCGCTGACTTCCTATTCTCATAGCAGAGGTGAAGAAACTGATAGTGTTTTCTTCCCCAATTGCTGTTGCTGAACAAACTGGTTTACCCTTCGTTTGACTGTCTTTAATAAGAAGACTACTTTATAAACATAGGAAACCATGGATGCAGTGCTGCATGGCAATGAAGATAATTTCAAATGTTCAGAGGGAATTGCAGTCTTTTTCCTCTCTACCAAAGTGCAATTTATTTTTTAATAAAGTGCATGACAGATATTGTAAGAAGCTGATTACTTGAACTTTTCAAAGTAGGTTTATGTTGTTTAGACACAACTGATGAAAGCAGGCAGGTATCAAAATTTGCCTGATGTCTTTGTGTAGACTTGCTCCAACGTACCTTTGAGTCACTGTGAGTAGATTTAGTCAGAGAAGCTTGTTTGTGCCATTCAGACTTTTCATAGGATTTATTGAGAGGATTCTCTTTGTAGTTGGAGTATTACCACAGGTAATGTGTTTACCTGTTCAAAGATGAGCAGTCCGTGGGAGACTGAAGTTCAGGTGTGGCCAGAGACTGAAGGCTGGGTTTTGTCTGCTGTTGGGGAGCGAATGATTACAGGATGCCCTGCATTGTCTGCTCCTGTAGAAGGGAGAAAAAGTCTAGGAGTTGGTAAGTAAATGTGAGACACTATGGCAACACTTAGCTTTCCTTTACTGTGTGAATGCATCCCTTGCTGTATCACACAGGGCCCAACAAGGCTTTAAGCAGCCTATTGAGAAGAACAAGAGCTGGGTCACAGCTTGTGGTCACAGAGCACAGCAGGAGGAGCTTCTTCCTATTCTCCATCGTGCTGCTGCTGTCCTGCTCCTGGCAGCAGTGTCTTTTGGAGCTGCTGGGAGCTCTGTAGCCTTATTCAGTAATAGCAGAATAGCAGCCACTGCAGGAACAGCCATCCTTGCATTCCTGTTTTCATCTCTGGAATTATCTGTGTAATCAGATGACGAGTTGAAGCTGTGCATATGTCAGAGTATTCAAGGATTGTCTGTGCAGAAGAACAAAACTTTATATTTTAGTGAGTAAAATGATAAAATATAGATGACTTTTGTAACAGCTTCCACAAAAACAAAGCCCCTTTTTAAAATTTCTTCCAGTGTAAGTCTGAATGTTGTTTTGGTGGCACTGGGAACAGACATCACATCATTAATGGTGAATTTTAAAATAGCATTATTGTTTGCTCCATTAATTCTGACTGATACAGAGATAAAAATGATTAATTGAGAGACTTAATTAGTGCAGCATAGCATCAGACTACTTAAATATAAGTCTGCCAAAGTGATAAGCATAACTCTTCTTAGGAAATGTTCTTGCTTGTGTCAGAATCTAAAATATTACAACCATTTTTCTGTTTAAATTGATACTGCATATCTTAATGCTGTTAAAACATTCACAGTGTGCTGCGAATTAAGATGTACAATACAGGACATTGGAAATGGATGCAGAAAGATAGTTTTCCTTTTGTATTTAGTAACCTGTCGGAGTTGAAAGAAGTAACAGCAGCGTGCAGGATGGGTATTGTAGTTTTCAGAACCCTGGGGGGGCTGCTATAGACTTCATATATGAGGGCTGCTCCAAAAGTAATGCTGCTCCAAAAGTAATGCCTCCTGTTTTATGATGGTGGTGTGGCAGTAGAGGCTGAGCCTTCCCACCAGTATTCTGTTACATGTTGTTGTGTGACAGATGGCAGCAGAGGGGCAGCCTGACAAAATGGCATTTGACATGGAAGTGCACATGAAGCAAAGGTGTGGAATTGAATTCCTCCATGTGGAAAAAAATGGCACTCACTGACATTTGCTGAACGTTTATGGATGTGAGCGCAGTGAGGCGGTGGGTGGTGCATTTCTGCAGTGGTGACAATGGCAGTGGGTCACCTCTGCTGATACAGATTGTTACAAACATGGCATGCAGGCTCTTTCTTTGCTGCTGAAAGTGCAAAGCTGATGGTGGTGGCTATGCTGAGAACAAGTGGCTTGTAGCTGAGAATTTGCTCCATCAAATAGTGTTATTGTACTCTTTGTATCTGTTATAGTTTCCATGGAAATAAATAGGAGGCATTACGTTTGGAGTGACAAGTTCTTTTGTATTATGAGGGATTATGAGGGGTATGAGGGACTCACAACAGTGTGTAGAGGATGACTTACATTAGGTTGCAGTTAAAATTCCTGAAATATTTCTGCTTTTCTGTCTGTTGATGCTGCTGCCATGGCCACGTTTGATTTTACAGTTTAATACAGCAGCTGACTTGCAGAATATTGTTTTAAGACATAATTATAAAGCCTGGGACCAGCACTGGGAAAGGTCATGAATTTGAAGGAGAATTCATGTGGGACTCACACATATAGAATGTAACTGAAACATAGCATAGCAGTGTTAGATGTAGGCAGAGTTCCAGAAGATGTAATCTTTGGCTGTCAGTCTGTAAAGTGACTTCCATGTAGTAGCAATCCTCATGTGCTTTTCTGTGAAGACTTTCCTATCCTTTCAGCTTCTTTACTTCCAGTATTAATGTGTTACAGAAACAAGGCTTGCACTGTCTTGTTGAGCAGTGAGAATGCAAATCCTCTTTGATCATCACTTGTTTATAGGGCCGACGCTAAGTGAGACTTGTGTTTATATATCCTTAAAGAAGAAATGTGTGAGTGACCATTTCACAGTGGTCAGAATGGTGCCCTTTCGTGAGACTGAGGAGAGAAAAACAGTAATAAGCGCTTGAAAAAGCCGGACATCATCTAGGGAAGGAGAAGGAGGAGAACAAAAGCTGACTTACGCTGAGACAGAAGACACTGCCTGTTGCACAAGTCAAACCAGTCATGAGATATTAGCAAGCCTGAAATTATACCCAGCCCAAGCCTTTGAGATTATGTTTATTAAAAGCTGCCATAAAATATTGTGCTCTTTTATTTCCACCCTTTCAAGAAAGGAGCATTGTTCAAAATTGGCCGTACTCTCTTAATTGTAGCTTGTCAGAAATTAGCGATTGTGTTTCTTTTGGCTCTGCAGCTGATTGTGTTAACCCTCATCAGATTAATTGTCTCATGGCTCATGACTGCACACACAACACTTGGTGAGGTGGAATTACTGCAGAGCACTGCAGAGCGCTGCCAGTTCGTGTCGCTCTGCTTTGTGACATTCTGAGGACGTGCTACGAAGGTGACTTTGCACTCAGACTGCAGCATCCAGCTGGGTTGGCTGTGGGCACGGCTGATGAAGATGATCTAATTTCAAGATGTACTTATTTAAGCAAAGCATGTAGAAGTAATTATGAATTAAATCTAAGTAGATGGCCCAAATATGTTTTATTATATACTTATTTAATTTTCTTGCCGTTTTATTTGAATTTTGTTCTTATGGTGCTCTTATTAACTAGTAAGCTTTAATAAGGCCATAAGATTAAAAATATGGTCCTAGCAATATTAGAGAAATTGATTAATGTTTGTAGAGTTCTTGTAAGTCTCTTAGTCAATTACTGCTTACTGATTGCTGATAGTAAGAATGGTTGTTTTAAATTCTTTGCAGTATATGTAAGACTCTTTAATTCCAATTTAATGTTTTGACACGAGCTTTCTCCATGGAACATTTCTTGATGCAGCTGCCTTGGTTTCCTTGCTCTTACTTTGAGTCCTTTGAGGGTGGTTTTGAAATTGCTTTGAGATAGCTTTTTAGTAGCAGCTAATTCTACTAATCTCCAAAGTGACCGTTTTCCATTGGTGACTGTGCAGCATCTCACAGGGGATCCTGCAGAACTGCAGGTGTTCTGCTGTAATGAAGCATGATTTTCCATTAAGATGAAAGTTCAATTATATTTCTTCAGGCAAGTTCAGTCCCTACTTTCCTATCTTCCACCTGTTACTCCTCATGCAACACAACTGCAACAACAAGTTCTGTTCTGAAAAAATGCTGACTTTTAAAAGCCGCAGGGGAAGGAGTGTATGTTTTCTGCAGTTGGATTTTTTGTGTGTGTGCCAATATGACTGTGTGTATTGATTTTCCTAATAGCTTTACTTTATTTTTAGATAAGCTTCCTAGTCAAAATCTTCCCCTTCCTCTGTAGGTCATTACTTCAAAATATGCAGAAAAATACACATACTAAACATGAAAAGAAGTTAAAGATGCAAGAAAAATATCAGAACGATATGGCTCTTATCCTATTGCTGCCTGAAGGTAGTGTGGTAGAAGGACACCAGTGCTGTTAAAAACCATGACTGTTGTCAGGTGCTTAAGGTATTAACTGGGAGAGTTAGCCTGGGATGAGTGCTACTCTTCATGGTGTGTAGGTTGTTTTGTCTTCCTCAGTAATGTGCTCAGATCTGGAAATAAGTCTTTGGTTTTATGGAACCAGTTCAGTAGTTCTACGGTGAGAAAAATGGAAGATGGTTTTTGTATAGCAAGCTTACTATTGTCTGTAATAATGCCAGCAGTAAGAATGTCACGTTTAGGAGAAATATCTTAGAGGCTGATATTGTATGGGCTTAGTCTAAACTCACACTATATCAGCAGACTAAATTATTGACGCTTGGGTTTGGGTAGGATCTGTAATTAGTAACTAGTGATAAAAGATAAAGGAGCTGTTGATCATTTCCAGGTGCAGTGAGGCAACATAAGGAGGAAGATTAATACAATTGAAGGAATTATTATTTTTAAAAAATTCTCTGGGGGAAGCAAAAGAAAAGAGAGTAGTTCCATGATCTTGATCAGATCTTTTGTTCCTGGCATTTTAATGCTTTCCAGGGTGCAAGGAAATCAGAGTCACAAGTTGAGGTTGGCAAGGACCTCTGGGTCTATCTGGCCCAAGCGCTGCTCAGGCAGGGACACCTACAGCTGGGTGCCCAAGACCGTGTCAAGGCAGCTCCTGAAGATCTCCAAAGAGGAGACTCTAGAGCCTCTCTGGGCAACCTGTGCCAATGCTCTGGCACCTAGAAGCACAGAAATGCTTCGTGATGTTAATAGGAACCTCTTGTGTTCCAGTTTGTGCCCGCTGCCTCTTGTCCTGGCACTGGTTGCTGCTGGAAGGAGCCTGGCTCCATCATGTTTGCAGCCTCCCTTCAGGTATCTTACATACACTGATAAGTTTCCCTTAAGCCTTCTCTAGTCTAAAGAGTCCCAATGACTGTCAGATTTGCAGCAATCTGACCACAAGTCTTTCAAGCCAGGTTTGGCACAGTGCGTGCTTCTAACTTGTTAAGAATTTAAATAGTAGTTGTGGGCTGGTTCTTGGCTGAACCATTGCATAGCAGGTAGCACTTTGCTTGAGAAGAACCCTTGTGCGAGGCCTAAAAACTCTGCAGGAGAACAGCTTGGTATGAGTGCCCTTGCATATTTGATATGGAGGTTTGTTTTGCAAGTGTTGGGGGTGCTGACTGCTGTCCTGAAAGCAGATGAATTCTAGCAATATTCAATCTTAGATTTGTACTGTTTTGATCCAGGAAAACATTCTTATCACCTCCTAACATCCTAAGAATTTCAAGTCCCCAAGTTATCCTTAACAATAAAGCAGGTCTAAATAATAATAAAAAAGTATTTTCCATCCTGTAACCAAGAAATACTAAACAGTTACAGAAACATAAACTGCATTTTTACAAGGTTTTATTTCATGGTATCTTAAGTACTAAGCCAGAAGCAGACACTCAAAGCCCCATTTCTAGTCAGTTCTTTAAATGAGGTGCTTTTCATGCAGCTCTTGGCAAATACCAGTAAGAATTCTTACCCCAGACCAGTGATGTGTTACAGGAGCAGTGTCCTGTAAGGCTGTTTGTTCAAATCCTCTTGTTTATTATTAGCTGGGCTGTAGGCTGCAATGGATACCACTGCTATGTTGCCTGCATGACACTTCTTGCTAACAAATGGCATCTTTGTTTGAGTATCTGCAGTTCATGTAGCTGCAGAGGGGCCGTGCCTTGAAAAAGAGTGAGCCAGTGCCAGATAGCTCGGTTACATGGAGCAATTGCTCCAAGCGGAGGAGGAGAACTTTCTCCTTTTACTTTCGGATGCAGTGGCTTGGAATATGATCTAGGAATAAACAGGTTTACTTCATGAGGACTAAAAGTGACTTTTACAAGGACTGGGCAGAAAACCTCAATCGACAGAATGGTAAAATATCATTTTATTTTATGTACTGCACTTTAACTGTTAACTGTCTGAAGGTACTGTGCACTAATTTCCTTCTCTTTAATTTCTGTACAGTGACAACTTTGAGTTTTAAATACCCAGTATGATTAAGTTATACAGTTATGCTGAATGGTGGAAGAAATGTAACTCGCTTAATTACTGGTGGTATTTTCTTCCTGAGCAACTATTACTCTGTAAAGACATAGCATTTTCTGACTATTCAACTCTTTTTTCACTTCCTAAAAATAACATGCATGAGAAGAGAAATGAAGTATAATAAATGTTTATTTTGTTTCCTGTAAAGCAGAAAATCTGATATCTGTGTGTAGATATGTACCACGTTTTTCTTCTTTTTAAATGTTGTCTACCCACAACAAAATACTATTAAGCGTACGTCATGGGTCATGGCTTTTCCTTCATTGTTTGTGAGAAAGAACTTGAAGGAAAATAAACAGCATTGGTATGAAAGGGACTTTCTGATATGACCACAGACTTAAAACAAAACTTCTGCTTGTTGCTCTGTTATGTGCCTTCAGTGTGTAGATGCACAGCAGCTGTTGGTAGTGCCTGCAGACAGGAATTTGTGCCACTGCAGCTCTTTGTGCAGTGGAATGTGCAGTGTGCAAACAAGAATTTGAGTGAAGCAATGGAAAACAGATGATTGTGTTCCAAGTCTTTGGGGGTTTTAGATTGCTCCGCAGTCAAGGAGGCAATGGGGGTGGGTCAGATAACAAAGCAGGGAGAAATCTCCTTTTCAGAATAAGGATAAGGTAGCACAGGGCAATAGCAATATACTAACCCTCATCCCCACAACAAGAGTCATGACTTATGTTTATGGTACATCTATAACTTATGCATCAGCACCATAAGCACTGTAACATACCTTGTTACATCCCCACTCCTTCGAGATCTGTGAAGCTCTCTGTGGTACTCATGTTGTGCTGCCTTGATGAAGAAGCTGTGCTCGGTGGTTTTTACCTTTCCTTGTATCTAACAGTGCATTTTTAGACTAAGGGAGAAGCCTAACCAGTGAGGTAGAGCCACACAAACTTCATTCACAGTAAGTTTGGCTCAGTGGCCTGTAGATGGTTCGACACAGGGCCAGCCATGTCTGAGACTGTCCAAATGCTTCTTGAAGTTCCTCAGGTCCACTGTCACACAGAGCAGAGCTCAGTGCTGCCCTCTGCTCCCTGTGAGAGCTGCAGCCGCCATCAGGCCTTCCCTCAGCTCTAAGGCTCTGGGCCGAGCAAACCCAGCTCTAGGGCTCTGCACTGTCTGTAGTTGCATACATGTGGCAACTAATGTTTCTCCCTGCAAAGCAAAAGGGAACGTGTAGCATGAAGGTGAGAGTAAGCTGGGATTATTTCTTCAGTTGTTCAATAGCTGTCAGAATGTGACTTTGTTAGTATCTGTTTTGTTGTTGTTGTTGTTGTAAATTTGTCCTTGAGAAAATATTATTCTTAGTCAAGAGTTTCATTTTTACATCCATTTGTCGGGTATGTAATTATTTTCCTTTAAGTAATGTCTGTTTTGAATTTGATGTAACATTTTGCTATTAAGTCACTATGACACCCGCTCAATTCCAATTAGTCTTGCATTTGTTTGGGAGCAGGATATTATGGTTTTTACCTTGCATTTTACATCTTATTATTAGTTCATTTTCCTGTAAGTTACTATACTTGACTTTCTTCCTTAGGATTGGAAGAATGTGGAATTCAGGAAAAGTAAACACTTCTGCATGGGATGCTTAGAGTTGTAGCTGATTAAAAGAACAGGCTGTTTCTAGTTGATTTGTAATAAAAGGTTGTGTAAGAAGCCTGGTTATTGCCAACTTAAGAGTTTATTTTAATTTAATGTGATATTTTTCAGTTCTTGTTCCAGTAGACTGACCTGAACAAGGGTTTTGAAGTTTTGAAGAACCTCTGAAAATGTGGGGTTTTATTTTCAATGTGGCTGAGATGCACACCACCTAATAGTGAATAGCAGGCTAACATCTGTAATTCATCTATAAATTTGTTGCTTCTAAGTAATGCTGCCATCTCCAGATGACTAATTTCCTTTATCAGAAAATAAATACTGAAGACAAATTAGGACTGTGTCCTTGCAGTAGGTAGGGCTGGCTTGTTTTTTTTGCCTTTGCCACTTACGTTTTTTACATACCATCATGTCTTTCTGTTCCAAAGAGATTGTTGTTTTCAATTCTTGAACAATTGCTGAGGTGAGGAGATGCTCTTATTAGAGTGACAAAGGAGCAAAGCTTGTACATTAGTGCTGGCGGTTTTCTCGCTTTATGGGGCTGATGACAGTGCACAGATATCTAATTTATCAGACCTGATTCTTTATGAACTTAAAATCAGTGACTGGCAAAATGAAACAAAATCTTACTTACCCCAAACTCAAGTATCCTTTAAATCCAGCTGTTTACTGGTCATCCCAGCAGTGCTGAAAAGTCAAATCACCCGATTTCTAAGGGTAAAGAAGACAAAGGGTAAAATCCTGGCTGTTAAGTTGGTCCTTTTTAAGACTGTCCCAGGCTGGAATTTTCTGTTAAAATTTCTGCCCTTACCGATGCTTCAAGAGCTTTATGTGCTGCCTTTCCAAATGTATAAACTTGTAATATCTGTAAAATACAGGAAACAGATCATTGTGACAGAGTGATGAGGAGAAAATACTCTGATGGGGAAAGCTACATGTATTAGGCCAGCTGTCCAGAGTGTTTTGTGCTGGTCTTTCTTTCTCTCATTTACCTCTTTTGCATACTAAATGCATGACATTGCTGCTAGCATCACACTCGCTGTACCCTGTCATGCTGACCAGTTGTATTAGGAATTTGCATGCTCTGATTATTGTGCTGTCATTGGCACTTTCTATCAGCAGTGATTATACTTTGTTTTCGGTTGCTGACATTTCCTTAGTTTTTAGTCAAAATCAGTTTTCTGTGCTACTTAACTGATAATATGCTAATATCAGCATCACCTGAGACTATATTCTTTGCTACATCATGTGCTGTTGATCACCTCTAATGCTAATTTTAACTTGGAAAGGTAATCAAACTAGTTTCACCACTTGAACTGCTTTCATTGAAGTAAGACTTCAAGATCCCTTCCAACCTCAACCTTTCCAAGATTCTGTGTATTTTTCTTCCAAGGAGCATATTTTGTGCAGAATTTGTTCCCATATTTAGCTTTTACTTAATCAGGAATCATTCTGTAATTTCTAACTTGAAGATATTTGAATAATTCTTGCAAGAAACAATATGATCTGTTTATTTCTTGAAGTATAACCTCTTGTCCCTGTTTCAAGCTGTTCTCTGAGTTCTGAGTGGATTAATGTAATGTTAGGCTGTGTCCGAGCAGCTAAAAGATTAAGATGCTTCTGGCAGAAAGTGAAGAGGATTACTTTAAAGGCAATGAATATGATAATTTCCACGCTAAATGTAATTGAATTGTCATGAGGCACTGAACATGTCAAACGTCGATGTGTGTTACTTGTGGGGAGAACAGGAAGGTAAGCCACAGAGATATGTTCAGCATAAATCTGGACCCTGCTTCTGGTGCAAATACAGTTTTGCATTATTCTATCATACATTATTTAATCTTGGTTTCAACTTCTGTTGTTTAATCCATGTGTCTCCTTTTGAGTATATTTTTGAATGCAAGCAATAATTGTTTGGTTGTATTCTGTTAATGAAAAAATACCATGGCCCTCACTACTTACTTTGCTACTCTCTTACTCAAATCAGATCTTATTTCTCTTTTACTGGGAAAAGAGTGATAGAAGTATTTCCCCATTTCTCAAGTCCTAACACTAATCATACTTTAAACAAATGGGCTTTCCCCAAATCTGTCTATAAAACCGTGACAAGAAGTAAGGATTAGAACAGCTCAACTTTGGAATTCTCTCAGCAAGTATAAATTTAGTTTTAAAAACTCGTAATTGGTGTTCTCTAAGGCATTAATGTAAACAGACATCTGTTTGTGTCTTACAAAGGAAAATACAATTCAGTTTTGATTATGATTCCTTTAGCTTCCTTCTTTGAAAATAAAGCCTGGTTTCATGTACTACTTTGTCAGTGTGGATTAGGGGCTTAAGTGTGGGCACTGGAAGTTTGGTGAGCAAAGTGTGTCAACTAGTAAAGGATTAACAAATGGTTTGGTGTAATTTTATTGGGAATATATAGTTCTTAATTGTGCTCAGGGCAACATGGAGTTTGGTTTTTGTCCTTGTGTGGTGATGTTGCTGGGGAGGATGTTCTAGAAGGGGATTTTTGTTGGCTGTTACACAGCTAGCTGGGGTAACGGCCCATGGTAATTATAGAATTGTCAGAAAAAAGCAAGCATGAAACCAAACTGCTTCATCTCTTGCTCTCCTCTTTAAGCTTGGGAATTAATGAAGGTGGATCCAGCATCGTGAGGAGCAACAGGAGCATCACTGTGCTCAGACAGCACTACAGGCTGACAACATGAAATGAAGCAACTCACTTACCGCCTTACAGGGAGGAAATTATTTATCAGTGATGTGGCATAGAGATGCATAGCTTCAAAATGTAGCAGATGTGGTTCTTAAATTTTAAATGATTACATAAATAAATGCATGCTGGTTCTCGTGTACTTCGGGAAAAAATGACAAAGCCAGATGTCCTCTCTAATAAATGAGAGCAGTCTGATTGGGAAATGATAGTGACAGACAGAGGGGAGCCAGAATGTGTAAAGCAAAGCGCAGAGCATTTATTTATGATTTCCTGTAGTTAAAGAAGCAGTCAGACTTCTTGTTAGGGGAAATGTGGGACAGGCATCATTGCTGCCCGTGCAGTGGGGCATGTGTCTGTGATGGGGGCATGCTGCGGTTCTGTCTGCATTCCCCTAAAGAAACTTCAAGGGGAAACATGTAGAGAATGTGCTCAGTCACTTCACTAGCAGGCAGCTTTGAAGGCTACTTAGGAGCAACTTAAATATGTAGGTGAATTTTAATAAAGAAATATCCCTTTGAACAAATAAGTGTGCTAATGCCATAGGCTCCAAAAAATCTTTTCCAGACTTATTGACATGACTTATTCATGTGATGTCCAGTTTTGCCCCTTTAAATTTGGAATATTGAAGTGCAGTATATTCTTGCCCAGGTGGCCAATTGTGTTCTGTGCTGCATTTAAAAAAAGGGGTGGCCAGCAGGGAGAGGAGGTGGTTGTCCTCCCCTACTCAGCTCTTGTGAGGCCCCACCTGCAGTACTGCATCCAGGCCTGGGGTCTCCAGCACAGGAAGGACACGGAGCTCTTGGAGCAGGTCCAGAGGAGGGCACTGAGATGATCAGAGGGCTGGAGCACCTCTCCTATGGGGTAAGGTTGAGGGAACTGGGCTTGTTTAGCTTGGAGAAGAGAAGGCTCCAGGGAGACCTCATTGTGGCCTTCCAGTTCTTGAAGGGGAGCACATAAACAGGAGGGGGAACAGAATCACAGAATCACAGAATCACCCGGGTTGGAAGGGACCTCAAGGATCATGTAGTTCCAACCCCCCTGCCTAGCAGGGCCACCAAACACACACATTCAGATCAGGTTGCCCAGGACCCCGTTCAACCTGGCCTTAAACACATCCAAGGACGGGGCATCCACAACCTCCCTGGGCAGCCCGTTCCAGGGCCTAACCACTCTCCTTGTATAGAACTTCCCCCTAACATCCAACCTAAATCTTCCCTCCTTCAACTTGGATCCATTTCCCCTAGTCCTGCTGTTGTCAGCCCTTTAACGGGAACGGCTATTTACAAGGGTGAACAGTGATAGGACAGTGGGAATGGTCTTAAACTGAGACAGGGGAGGTTTAGGTTAGATATTAGGAGGAAGTTTTTCACACACTGGAACAGGTTGCCCAAGGAGGCTGTGGATGCCCCATCCCTGCAGGCATTCAAGGCCAGGCTGGATGTGGCTCTGGGCAGCCTGGTCTGGTGGTTGGTGACCCTGCACACAGCAGGGGGTTGAAACAAGATGACCATTGTGGTCCATTTCAACCCAGGTCATTCTGTGATTCCATGATCTTAATTACCACCTGTGGTACCCTTTGCATTCTAATCTGTGATTGAGAGATTGTTTCTGCTAAGGGAAGAATGCTGAGGAACCTAATTCAGTTCTGCTTGCAGTCTGTTTCATGTTTCCTCAATCATATGAGATTTCTCTAAACTTTAACTCCACTATTGCAGTAACCTCAACTGTTGCTGTACTTGTGGTGTACTGATGTTCAGTATTTACCTAAATATCTGTTTTTTTTCTTGCTTACCAACCTTCCCATTATTAGATACTTATGCTTATTCTCTCTCTGGGCTGCACAAGTTGCAGATGTGATTCTATAGTGATCTCTTTCCCTGTTTTCTAAGAAATAAGTCTGAGGCAATTTCTAAGATAAAGTCATGCAGTATTTCTTGGGTATTCATGGTTTTTTCATCCCTCCTGTATGAATCCTGAAAATATTTACAATGTTGGATTTAAAACAGTAGTGTATGTTTGGGTTTTCTTCAACTAGGTAAATGCTTCTGGAATTGTCAAGTAGGATCTTTTACTACTCTCTTCACTCTTTCGATTAGAGAGTTTTTTTCCTTTTTAAAATAAATTTATTGAATTGCTTTTTTAGTGGAAGGGGGGGACATTCTGAACTCAGAGTTAGTTATTGTCCACTAATTATATTTTATTCTGCTCAGTATTCAGGAGGTGTACTGCGATCATATTTTGTTTTGATACAATTGTTTTGGCATTTCTCCATACAAATAATTACTCTGAAGTCAAGATTATTTTCTAAGTACTTAACTGCAGTTTTTTTGCTCACAAGGGAGAGAATCTGAACAGCTTTATTATAATCCTCCACAGGCGCAGATGCCGAGCAGGATGCTGCTGTCAAACTTGCCCAGGAACGAGCAGAGATAGTTGCCAAGTATGACAGAGTAAGTGAATTTAATAATAATTGAAAGTCATTTTATAATTAACTTCAGTAATATTTCTGTTTTCAAAATGAATTACGGTTTCCCACTAGCTTCTGTTTATTTAGTTAAAATACCCTCTGTACCACTAATCTAGTGATTTTTGGGATGCTTTGGCCTATGAGTAGGTTAAATTCTCCTTCCACAGGGATATTCTGAATAACCAACTCATTTTTCAGGTGCATGGCAAGTTGCACTGGGGCTGCTTTAAGGTAGTGTAATGTTTTTAGATGTAATGAAAGCATCGTGTTTGAGAATGCTGAGTGCATATCACAGAAACACCAAGGTTAGAAAAGACCTACAAGATCATCCAGTCCAACCATCCACCTATCACCAATAGTTCTCAGTAAAATCTATAGGATCAGAGGAACTCTTACCATGCTCTTTAATTCATTTGATGGTAATCGAAGCACATCATTACGGAAAACTTAATAGATAAGTAAACTGCTTTGTATGTCAAATTGTTATAAGGAATTAAAGAAATATCCTAGGCCTTATCTTTTTCTCAAACTACTTGTCATATACAAGCCTGGCGCAGCACGTGTCTGGAATACCTGCACCATGTTCATATATTCCAGTAATGCTTGTGAGTTTTTAAGTGTCCTTGGAGAACTGTGCCTTAGACTTCTTTGTAGAATGGATGAAGGATTTTAATGCCAGGCTTAGGGTAATGTCCTGCACAGTGAGCACTTAGAGTAGCTGTATTGTTTTGATATGGAAACACTGTGTACGTGACTTCTATTCTGAGCCGTGGCCTCTCTTCACACTCAGCAACCTGTATGTAGTTTGTATCAGAAGAGTGTGTATTTCATTAGGAGCAGGAGGAAGGAATGGGAATGAATGCATGCAGCAGTGGCAGAAGGAGATTTCCTGTGATGAAAATACCAGTCCCAGCAGCTGATAGAGCTGTGCTACTTTGCTATTTTTGGGTGGTCAGTTTAGTACTGGTGTACTAAACTGCTTCTACTGCTCTAGCTTACTACCAAAGTGTATCAAAGATTATGGCTCAATCATGTCTTTCTGTGTCTTAGTTTATTGTATCATAGAACTTAATTTGAAACTTAATTTGGCTCTCTCTTTTTTTTCTTTTTTTTTCCTTCCTTTCTGATAGGGACGAGATGGTGCACAGATTGAACCATGGGAAGATGCTGACTATCGCCTGTACAAAGTTACAGATAGATTTGGGTTTCTACAGTAAGTAGCTACACTGAAAAGAGAATAAGAGTTTTTTCCTGTTAGTATTTGTATTTTTTATTGTAATGCCTATTTGGTGATAGTATTTGTTATACATTTTTGTAGATCTTCTGGAAACTTTGCTATACAAATGTTTTGCTATATAATCTTCTGCTGTGCTTTTCAGTTCAGTGTTTAGCTTTTTTTCTGTAATGTGATCCTGTTTGGGCACTAAAATGCTTTTTAATTATTTGGGAATAAAAATTGATAATCGGTACAGATATTTTAAGCTCAATGAAATTGCAGCTAAAGTTGTTTTTAAGTGACTGTGTTACATGTGAACAAACTTCAGATTTTTGGAAGGACATTTTAAAAATGTTATTTCCATGTTGACCTTTAATTTTAAAAAAGTTTAAGATTATATAATAGCTGTATATGAATAACTATATATCCCTCAAAGATGAAGCTCATTTAACTTCATTTTTTAACTAACCCTACTAAAATCTCTTGCTGATTTTGAATCAAACGTTGTATCATTAAGAAAAGTGAGAAAACACCAGAATCTGGTCAGATTCCCTTAATGATCTCCCAATGATCTCACTTCTGGCAAATAAAGATAATTGCATTAAATGGTATTAGAATTTCTGTGGCTAGCAAGTGGAAAAGTCCAGTGAGCAGAAGCTGAACTCAGATTGATTTTCCACTTCTGATAATATCCAGCCAAGAGTCTTTGACGTTCTTGGTATTTGGCATTTGTTTCAATGTATGAAGTTCAATTAGGCTCTCCAGCACAAGCAGAGTTGAGTGGAAAACTTCATTTCTAACTAGCTGTTTTTGTACCATTT
Source organism: Centrocercus urophasianus (assembly GCF_019232065.1). Lineage (NCBI taxonomy): Eukaryota > Metazoa > Chordata > Aves > Galliformes > Phasianidae > Centrocercus > Centrocercus urophasianus. The sequence continues at coordinate 4,942,628 of NW_024884697.1, read as the reverse complement.
GGTGTGTGACTTGCAAATAGTTGGTAAATTATAGCTACACTACTACAGGTCTGGTACTGTTGCTGTCATTGTAGGCATTCCTAGTGTAGAACAGACACCAGAATGATTTCCTGTGCACAAGTAAAAGAGATAAGTACCTTCAGATTTCCCAGCAGATTCTTGATTTCAGTAGCTGTACAGACTTCTGAAACCTCCCTGTTACTTGTCTTGTGATATTTCCCTTTCTATAAATGAGGCATGGGAGTGTGTTAGTAATGTCTGCTAAAGCTGCTACTGCTATTGTTCTCTCTTTCAGAGTCTTGGACTTTGTGGCTTCAGTGTCATGTATCTGAGGTGCAGTGATGGAAATGCTGCTTAGCAAAATAACATTTGTCAATTTCCAAGCTGCTGTAGCACTAACTTTAAGCCACTTATGTAACTTTACATCACACTCTGGCCTTTTTTTTGTGATTAGACAGTGTAGATGTACCTTAGTCATTAGACAATACTTCTTTTCCATTAATATAATTAGTCACTAATATGAAGTCCATGCAGTATTCATACAGCCAGCTTCTAGAGTTGAAATTGGAAAGATTTATGATACATGAACACTGCGCAAATTAATGATGGATATGGATATTCAAGTCCTCACTAATTCTGTGATACTCATGCTTACATGTTGACCTGTGTCTCTTTATAAGGCAGATTTCTCCTGAGAGTGAATGCTGTTAAGGCTGCTTTATTGTCTGTAAAGCAAACTCGTTGCAAATGACATTTCTGTTTTCCTGAGAAATAAAATCTCTCCTGATATGAAAATTACAATTAGGACAAGCATATCAGATGTCTTTTCAGGGAAAGATGATCTACATTACAGTATAGACTCTGACTGTGGTCTGAGTTCACTTATACTGCAGTACTGACCCTCCCTGCTTCTAAAAGAATTTGAAACTAAGCAGCATGAATGCAGCTCGTACCAAAAGCCTCAAAAATTGCCTCAGTGGTTATCATCCAAGACTATTCATTGAAACCTTCAAGGTGCCAGATCAGCACTGCAGTGAGCAGTTAGTGAGAGGTAAAAATCTTCAGCTGATTGCTTGGTGTGCATTGCCAGCATTTCCTTAGTGAGCTGTCAGGACTCATAATCCCTCCTGACCCATCTATCCTGCTTACAGTGTGAGTTAACAAAACAGTCTGATGCACACTGAAAACTAAAAATCTGGAGACAGTACCAAACTTTTGTAATCTAGTTGAGATTTGCAATGACTTGTAATCTTGTTGACAATGACCTTTTAAAAAATGCTCAGTAGCTGAAAAACACCTTTGTATCAGGGGGCTGGCTGTGGGGAACCTGGCAGAAAATTGGGGCTTGCTTGCCCAAGGAATGGCCCTGATTGCCATCAGGAGTTTTATAAACTTCTCCTTGGTGTGCCCTGTTTGTAGCTTTCTTTGTCTGAGTGTGCATCTGAAATTTAGCTGTTAGGGCAGGATGACAAGGTTTTTTTTGAATTAAAGCACTCCAGTAACATGCCACAGTAAGGACAGAGAAGATGGTGGAAAAAATAAAGATGAGATACTTCTAAAGAGCAGTTTTGGTCTAGTTTCATCATTCTTTGGTCGTTCCGGTGTCTTTTTTTGTGTGTCTAAGTAGGATGTAGTAAACTTAGAGAGCTTGAAGACATTTACACTTTTATTGTTCCTGTTGTTCCTGTGATGCTGGTAGAAGTGGGTAAACTGTTTAGATTTTGAGAACATACTGAGTGCAACAGGGAAGATGCCTTTTTATGTGGCAGTTGAGACATTGCCCTTGAATGGAAACAAATATGCTATAACCCTTCAGACAAACTATCTTACCTTAAGGGTAACCTTCTTGCAAGACCTACAGATGAAATATCTGTTGGGCAGTTTTAGTCACTATGGTCGTTGTGGCATTAATGTTTGCAATCTTTACTTTCCATTCTGCTGTGAAGTTTTTATAAGTATGCCTTAGGAATACAATTTAAATTGTTCTCTGAAGTGCCATTTTTTATTTTTTCTTCCACAAATGAGTGTGGAAGTTGTACTTGACTTTGAATAGTAAAAGGAAGTTGGTGTGGACAGGCTATTAAACCAACTGTTAAAAACAAAGAGAACAAAACGGAGTTAATGCCTTGTGAACTCAGGGAACAAAAAACAAAGTACAGTGAAAAGTACAAATACATTATTGTAAGTATGGATTGTTTGAAATTAATAACGGGAAGTTTGAGGAAAGAGATTTCCAGCAAGCATGCTAAGCTGTGGCATAACTCTCTGTGGAGCTGAAGGGATCTCTCTTGAGATGTTTAACACCAGATTGTACAAAACAGAGCGATGCACTCGTGAGGAATGCTGTCATTGGGATGGGATACAGAGATGTGCCCATCATCTGAGTATAGTCTAGCTCTGGAAAGTAATTTATGAGGGTAGAAACTGAGGCACTGACCAAAGGGGTTGGTGTTTTCTAGACGTGTTGGTGCCTGTATGCTGTTTACTAGGTTGTCTGTTGCCTGACATCGTGTTTGCTTAGCTCTGTAAGGTTGAGGATGTATTTGAGAAGATATATTTTCAGTGCTTGTTTCCCAAAGGAAAAAGGCTGTTTCAGAGTTCAGAGTCCCCCCAAATACTTGGATTGTCTCTGAGGGAGTTAAGATTATGTCCTTTTTCATAGCTGCTACTATACTGCACGTGCCATTTCAACCTGGTCAACAGCTCTTCATGCACTACAGTGCAGCACTTCCAGTCCTGTTCATCTCAGTTTGAATAGCACAAGAAAGGTGAACTAGCATTGGTTTCTCCTAATATTTTTAAATTCAGTCTTAATTGCAGAAGCATTGTTCACCTTAGAAAGTAGTAGAGACTGTTTTCAATCAAGTACTTATGGTCTTTCTCAATGTCATCTGGTGTACATGGATGTACAAAACTAAAGCTTTGTTGTTCAGGTACATAATGCTTGTCTATGGAAACGTGTCAGGGAGCTTATCTTAGTCTTGAGAGAACAGACCAGTGTATTTCTCTTAGGTGAGATCTGGTTGCTTGTAATCCTAAAAGTAACTACTCCAAAGAACTACAACCAGGGTCCCCATTCTGTAAATTTTCTGAGAATCCTGGTGGACCCCTGATTTCATGCTAACCAGTGCCAGAATGCTTAACAGGAGGACTGTTGTGAGAAATGCCAGTCATTCCTAAAAAGAACTTTTCTCCTCCAGGAAATCTAGCACCAACGTTTCTATGTACAGTCTACTAGTCTTTGATAAAATTGGGTATTCTTGGCTAGAAAACTTGTGCTTGAAATTGTATCTGACTGATAGTTTGTTTCATACTTGTGATTGGAATACAAATCTAGCATACTGTCTCAAGAGACCACCTCAGTGCTCAGATAAACCTTAGACTGCAATCTATGACTTTTTCAAGCAAGTAGTTTAGGAATGGGAGAATTGTCTCAGATGTCTTCACGGGTATTCATAACAAGAAACTGTTCCAGCTGTTTTTGAAAATGGAAAAGATTGAATGAGTCTGGTATTCATAGAAGAGAGTTGTTTTGTAATTTTATTTTTTTTATTCTGTCACGGATACGTTGTGGATTTTGGATCAACTGTGTGTCAGAATATTTCATTATTTTTCTCTAGATTTAGTAGGCAAAAAATAATTGTATACTCTGAGTATGAAATTAAGGGACCAGAGCTTAGCAATTAAAAGAAAAGAAAGAAAAAGATTGAACAGAAAACATAAACAAGACCTTAGCCCCAGGAAGCCAAGCTCTAAACGCCCTGCATCCAGCAGAAAAAGTAATTCCTCTCTCTATTATCTTGAAATCTGGCTAGACATTAAAGTATTCTTAAACTTTTCACTGTGATCTCTTCTGTCACTGAAACATCACCTTACACGTACTTCTTCCATTTACTTTTTGCAATCATTGAGAGAGGAATAGCTTCAGTAAAGGACTGAAAAGAATTTCTTCATGTTTAGAAGTGAATAGCAGACATTCCAGTAATGCCTTGGGATCTAGGATTTCCTCCTTCTCCCTGCTTGAATATTTCAGGTCATTTCTTACTGCTTTGGGATGTTTAAGAAAGAACTAATATGGTGTTCCTGGGGCAATGGTAAATCTTCTGTCACTCTTAAGAACATTATAAATAAATAACATCTGTATTCTCCTATTTATTTTTTTGCAAAACTCTCAAGCTAGCTAAAAGGATGAAATAACTTAATTCCTTTTATTTTGTTTTATTTTCTGTATTATGTTAAGGTTAATGGTCTTGTGAGCATTGACTAAGTGGGGTTTGCAAAACATCTGAACTTTGTGCTTGCTCCCAAAATAGAGAGAAGCTGAAAGCAACATATTGCAACTCCAAAGCCCAACCCCAGGTTCATGCAGTAGCTGATCATGTTTTGGGCCTTTCATCATCAGGCCAAAAGTCAGAGCAGGGAGAGTGTGGCAACCTCAGCATCTTCCTTGGGGGATGTGAAAGATTAAACTTCCCTCTTTGAGCAAATCCAGAAAAACAGAAGGCATCATCTTTTGTTCAGGTCTCTACACAAACACGTCTGTATGCTGCCAGGTTCTGGGCCCCTTACTTCTGCTGCCTTGATTCTTAGGCACTGAACAACTGAATGTTGTTCAGTGACATCAGCTTGGATTGTTCATTTGATACCTGTTGAAACAGTTGAGTTCAGTCCTTTTTCAGACCATGACAAAGCAAAAGGTATAGTAAAAAAATCCATGTGTTTTTAGCTAGCAATTACAATTTATATTATACAGTCTTGTATATACTGGTAGTGCTTGTGTGTGTATTCTTTTATGTCTCTATGCATTACCATTGTCTTTTAACAGAAAACTCTTACTAAACTTCTTTCATTCTTGGGAATAAAACTATCATTATTTCATGGCATTCAGTGCAGATACAACTGAAGGCTGTTTTTTACTAAACTAAGTTGGTGAACAAAAATTATGACTAATATGTTAACTAGCATTGTGGAAAGCATCATAATAGTTTAGATCTTACAGCACAGAATGGAAATAGGAGTAAAAACAGTTTAATCACTGTAGATTTTCAGGAACCTTTTTCTTTTTGTTATTCATTGGTCCTGTTACTCTTCTGATAATGAGCTGTGAAAAGCATAAGCTGTCACAGCACACAAAAAATCAATTATTGTAAATACTCTTCCTTTCACCCATGCAATACAAATTATTTTAAGATATTAGCAAATTAACTTGCATTGATAACTGCCCTAGACCATAAAACTTGTTAATATTCATTGCTGCTGTAACTTGATTGATTTAGCTTAGGTTTTTCTCTTCCTCACTCTTCAGTAAATAGAAGTTGAGGATGTATGTGTGGCCTGATCGATGCTGCAATGTTGAATGATGTCAGGGGTCCTTATAGGGATGTTGAGTAGATTTGAGGTTTATTCTGCTAAGTATTTCTTTTTCCTAGCAAAAGATAAAGACTACAATAAAAGTCCTAATGGTAGAAAATACGCTGCTTTTTTTTTTCCCCTTTGTTCACAAGGCCCTCTTAATAGTTTGAGTCAGATTCCTGTGCTACTTTTGCAGTAGCTCCACAGTGGCTCTCATGGAATTGTACCAATTTACAGCAGCTGAAAATCTGACTCATACTTTTATTCTTTGTCCCGTGGGTCCAGTAAAGCTTTGAGCTGACTTTTCAGAGTGTGCTAATGCTGGAAATGTGCGTCTGGCAGCACAATAATCTCAAATAGCAGAATCCATTCTTTCTTTCACTAAGATTATGTGGCCTACCTGCTCTTTTCCATCAAACTCTGCTCTTCAATTGCACTGCATTTTTATTAGCTCTGTAATGCATTTCTATGGCGTGCTGTAAAAAGGAGGTAGCGGAGCAAAGAAATGAAAAGCTGAATGAAGAATTGCGAGCAACTCCATTAAATGCCTCCAAATGAAGCTATTGATATTTTGTTGTTGCTGTTATTGTTGTTTTTCTCCCTAACTTTTCAAGAGGGAGTAATAGGATGAGTAACAAGTTAATATGTCTTTCTATTTCTTAGCCATTTATACAGAGCTTCACTAGAAAATAATACTTTGTCTCTAAAATATTCTCCATGCATTCCTTAGTAGTTGCTACGGTGTGTTTGTAGAACTGCACGTTCCAGAGCAACTCTCAGTTATGCAGCAAACCCTGCTGATTTGAGTAGCTACACAGGTGAAGTGTCTTTAGATAAGAGGTTTAAGGACAGGTCATCAAGTGTTCTCAGCAGCAAAAAAAAAAAAAAAGAAAAGTTACTGAGATGCCAAAACATTCTGGGAAATGGAAATGAAAGAAATAAGTGTTTGTAATTGGTAATAATGCAATAAGTAGTCAACAAGTAGAGATTTTTTAATATGATTTTAATTTTAGTTTGCATAAAGCTTAACCAAAGAGTACTGAGGTTGTTAGGAAGGTTAAAAAAATACTGTTCCTAGTGACACACAGCTAGTATCCTTGGTTCTCTAGGCACAATCAGTATCGCCAAACTCATCAATTAATGCAGTGGTGCACTAGAAGAGCAATCAAATATTTATTCTTAGCAGTTCAATTATAAGTGCATTTTATTGTTTTATTTTATTTTACATGCCATGGTCATTCATTATTTGCCGTTGTTCTCCTCTCCCTTCTTCATTCTCAGCAGTTGAGCTGGGTTCAGATCCACCTGTGTCAGCGCAGTGGCTGCCCCCTTCCATCTCCTGGGAAGGAGCTGTGCTGGTTTCAGCCTCTCTCCACTGCACAAGAGAAACTGCTATTGAAAAACTGAAATAAAAACATTCAGGTCTCAAATGTTAGTGTTACGTTTCTGCTAATTTCCTTTTCTGTTAAACAGAAGAATATGTCTCATTTTGTCTGTAAGATTTCTTTGTAGCAAATCTTTATAGACCACATGAAAACTCTATTATAGTCTTGCATTGTGTACAGTGCATTCCACTCTAACATGTGCTCCATTTCCCTGGACTGAATTTGCTCTGGAATATTCATTGCTAAGCAAGATGTTGGGGAACTGCTATTTAAATAATCTTCCTAATCTTCCTCTTTTGCCCTGATGTACACTGAGGAGTTCTTTATTCATTTTTTTTTTAAATTAAAGAAGAGAAATAGTTTTGTGGGGTTTAGTAACTGAGATTCAGAATGCTTTTTTTTTTTTTTTTTTTTTTAGATTAATCTTCCTAGCATTAGGCAAAACCAATACATTTTTTCCCTTGCTTTCTTTCCCAGCGAGCTACTTCTGAAATAATACCAGTGGAGTTTCTCTATGATAACTGGCTTGAAAACATGGCATTTCCAAATAGATAAATATGTAGTAAACATAATGAGGAGATTTTGGGGGTTGGTACCATTTTTCAGTTGTGGAAAACCTGATAAGTTGAAGTGGGTCTTCACATGCTATACAGCTGCAAAGTGATGGGGCTAAGTTTCAGAGACCTGAGTCAGTCAGCGATGTTACTTAAACAGAACTGACAGCTGAGCGGTACGCTGAGCTTGCAGCTCTGTGAGAGATGTGATGGACTTGATCTCGATTGTATCCTTTCATGGTTTGCATCGTGACCTTCTTCTTAGCATTGATGCATTTGAAATTATTTCTAAAGTTTGGTTTCTGTGTGGCATTTTGCAGTAATTGTCATCTTCAGTCAGCGCCGTATTTTGGAATATCATGGTAAAAAGTGCTTCTTTAAGATGAGTTGTGGTTACTGTGAAGAACTCTTCAATGCTTTTGCTGTTCACTTTTTGTCATGTTTGTTTTTTGAAGGTTGAGTCTTTTTTGTGTGATGAATACTTCTTCCTATGAAGAAAGGTTGAAGGAACTGGGCTTGTTTAGCTTGGAGAAGAGAAGGCTCCAGGGAGATCTCATTGTGGCCTTCCAGTACTTGAAGGGAGCACATAAACAGGAGGGGGAATGGCTGTTTATGAGGGTGGATAGTGATAAGACAGGGGGAATGGTCTTAAACTGAGACAAGGGAGGTCTAGGTTAGATATCAGGAGGAAGTTTTTCACACAGAGAGTGGTGACAGTGGAACGGGTTGCCCAAGGAGGCTGTGGATGCCCCATCCCTGGAGGCATTCAAGGCCAGGCTGGATGTGGCTCAGGGCAGCCTGGTCTGCTGGTTGGCAACCCTGCACATAGTAGGGGGGTTGAAATGAGATGATGATTGTGGTTCTTTTCAACCCAGGTCATTCTGTGATTCCATGATTTGGTCATTTATTCCAAAGTTGTTCCATAAAAATGTGTAGAACTGACTTAGGTGGGGTGAGGGGAAACTGGACTTTCTCTCACAGATCACTTGTGAGCTTCAACCATTTGTAACTGGGACAGTGCTGAAGCTCTTACTACTGGACTGGCATTTCTTGACCCAAAAGGAGAACAGTAGAGTTTCTGTGTATCTCTTTCTTGGTCATATTCTTGGAGTCTAATTTGAGCTTTCACTGGAAAATGAGTAACTTTGCCTATGCCCTCATTTTATGTGGTTGCAATAGCATTTTAGTGTTTATGTGTTTAGAAGTTACCAGTAAGTTCTTGTATGCTTTTGGACTGTTATTTTCAGTCTCTTTACAAAAGGCTCATCATAGTCAAGGTGTTTTGTTGTTGCTTTTGCTTTTGCAAGGAAGTTTGAAAAGTTGTGTATTTTTTCCCTTTTCTTTCAGTTATCAAAATGGCAATCTAATGTATGGTTGTGCTGCTGCTTTGCGTGTAGGTTATTTGCAAGCAAATAAGGAATGTTTATTTACTTTTTAGCATTTTGAGCAGTGTGGATTTTTTTTTTCCGTAAAACCGTATCACAAATGTGCTCATTATTTCAGTTTATTCATAAGACTGGAGTTGAAATTTGAATTTTAAATCCATGCCTTGAATTGAGTTAGTGCAGGCTGTCACTTCAACCATTCTCTGCAGATTCAGAAGGAAGTGAAGTGAATGCAACCTGGCAGATATAATTGCAAACACGAAAGAAAGCTGCAGGATAAATCTGCCATCTATGTACAAATAGCGTGGTTTGTTAACAGCTTCTGTTCTCTGATTTCAGTAAAAGATCACCTGCTGTATATTGGGAATTCATAAACTACTTGTTTTTATGAGAAGAGGAGTAAGATAGCAGAATTGAAAAAAAAGCCCTCTTTGAATATGGTAATATGTGATTTAATTTATATAATGCATTGTAAAGTAATATGCACTGGTTTTAAGCTACTGCTTAAGCTCTAAAGCGTAAGGGTTTGACACGGTCATTATTACCATACTTATTTCCCACTATATTTAGCATCTATTAAAGGAAGCAAGGAATAGCCTGAGTGTGCTTCACTGGCATTGATTATTATGAATGCTGCAGAGAGGTCTGGGTGACGGGTTTTTGGGCTTTATAAAGTGCAAACAAAGGTGCTGCGAATTGTGACCCAAGTGGCAGATGCACCAAAATAGAATTTTAAACTGCAGAAGATTATTGTATGGGAGGAGCAAGTGCAGGTAAATAAAGCATTAAACTTCAGAAGTACTACTGCTGTAAGACTATTGTATTTAATTTATAGGAATGCACTTTGTGTAGCACGTGAATTTTAGCTCAGGTGAGGCTGCTAAAATGTAAGTCCTGTGCAATCATTAATACATAATTTAAGTGAGCTATACAGTGACTACCCTGCAAGCGATAGAAAAAGATTGAATTGAATTTGGTATATCTGATCTTTTATCTCTGAGAGTCTGCAATACTGCAGACTTCTGGATAGGGGCTACGTATTCATGGCATTGTGCTGTGCGTATTGGCAGCAACATCAACATAATCCACCAGTAGCAATTGTTACTAGAATCTGGTCAGGAATCACATCTGAGCCAGTCTTTTGCCAGCACCAAATTATTTTTTGCAGCATATTTCCTGATAATTATATTGTAGAATACCACGTTGACTTGCCCTATATGTTCATTAATTGCCTTGGCTTGCTTATGAGTTTTAACATAACTTCTGAAATCTGTTTTTTAATCTGCTGTTGTCACCACCCCCATACTATGCAAAGGTTATGTGCTGGAATTCAGTGGATGATAAAAGTAGCAGAGCTCCAATTATTTTGGTAGACACACAGTCAAAATTGTAAGTAATATAAATAAAATATGTAGTGGAAGGAAAAAGGAAGGGATCCATGGAGTTTTATCCATGGAAAATTCATTATTTAGTTTAAAACACAGCTTGCTTTTTCTTTAATATTCTTAGGAAATTTTTCTGCATACTGTTGGTTTGAAGATTATACTGTTACCTCTCATTTCCACCTCGGGGTTCGGAGATCAAATCAATTGTTTGAAATCAGAATTTGCCTGAAAATTTACTTGTTTGGACTAAAAGATCTGAATTCAGTGCTGTCTGAATTGTGCTTTAGTTTTGTGCTTTAAGGAGTAGAATAATTAAATCCTACGTCTAAAGAAAGACGTAAAATTGAAATATTGTTTGATGTAGACTTATAATAGTTAATTATTTTTTTTTTCATCTGACTTCAGAAAACAGTTTGCTTTGTAGCCCATTTTGTGGCAGTAATTTTATGCAGACAGGCAAATAATCAGTCTAAGTAACATTATGTATCTGTTCATTCTCATGGACTTATGTATGTTCCCTAATGTGAGACTGTGAAACGCAGATAACCTAACTTTTGATGTAGATACAATAGATATAATTCATGACATGAGGCAGTAACGTGGAGATGATATGTATAAGCACAGAATAAGGTTGCATTCTATTGCAACACAGTTTTATGTACCCGTAATGTCATTTATTGCTTTGGCAGTTTTATGTATCAGAAGCTGAAGGGGAGGCAGACCTAAGAGAACAGCTAGTCAGAATTCATTTCCCAACAAGAAGATACTAATTTTTGTCTAATACTACTATATACTCCTACAACTCATTCTGAAATAATTATGACAGTTTAATAACTGTTCATGCTTGGGGAGATCTACTTCTTCCTAATACATTTGAGTTCTGAAATGTGGCAATTTGTAAACCAGCAACTTGAGTTATGAATATTATATAACAAAATTCTTCCATTTGTAGTCAGGCCTTTCATAACTGAATTCTTCCCTTTCTCCTTGCTATTCAAAAGTATCACAAAGTAAATTTCTGTTTTTCACTTCTATAGTTAACTAATCGTGGAATCATACGATCACTGAAGTTGGAAAAGCCCACTAAGATCATCTTGTCCAACCATCGACCCATCCCCACCATGCCCACTAACCATGTCCATCAGTGCCACGTGGTTCTTGCACACCTCCAGGCACAGTGACTCCACCACATCCCTGGGCAGCCTGTGCCAATGCCTCACCATTCTTTCTGAGAAGAAATTGTCTCCGTACCTGTATGTGTTCTGGAAGAGGGTAGATATGGCACTGAGAGACATGGTTCTATGGTGGGGGTGGGTTGATGTTTGGAGTAGATGATCTTAGTGGTCTTTTTTCAACTGTAATGATTCTATGATTGTTATTCAATTCTGTAGCTATAGAAATAACAAGGAAAGCAATTTGCTGCTGGGATAATTTAGCAAGGCAGTTAAATATCTGTTTCCCAGCACAAAGGAGCCTTCTTCCTTCATTACTCAGTACATCCAATGATGCTTTTTGTTTGTACATCAGTAGTTATTTGCAAAATTGGCAGAGAACACATCCTTAATAAATTGTCTTGTCCACTCCTTTGTGAGAAAATGAAATTTGACTAATTTTTCACGTGACGAGTTTCCGTGCCAGATTAGAAGATGTGAAGATAAGGTGTCAAGTCGTACCAGTTCAGCTGTACCTTGTGGGAGCATGTGGGGCTACGGAGCCATCAGCCTGCTGTCTTATGTGCTGCTGACAGCACTGCAAAGAAAAAAAGTCTCTTGTGTGTGCAGCCAAGTGCTTGTGAGATCTTGCAGGGCCACAAAGAATGCATTGATTGTGTGCTCTCCATGCTGTGGCAGTGAGGCTGACACTTCTGTGCGAGATGGAGCAGAATAGAATAGCTCATTTGGAAGGGACCTTCAGAGATTGAATTCAGGTGCAAGTGCATGCAGCTGAGAAGATTGTTCAGAAATTTGCTGTGGGAGAGAAGAAGGAATCGCTAAAGAACCAAAAATTTGACATTTGAAAGGCTTAGTGATCTTTATAGTTAAAAACAAACCAATAAAAAGCTGAAGTAGATTTGCAAGTGATTTTTTTCTTCCCTTTTGCTTATTATTATTATTGTTCAAGTAATTTTTAGATGATCTTTGGCAAACGCAGGACCTACATTCAATGTGTTACTTTAATCATTTGGCAGCGTAGGCAGTAATATCCATTGCTTATAAATTTGGGTAGTAATGAATAAAGGCTTTTCCTTAAAGGCTGTTGATGTAGTCTACCTAGACTTCAGCAAAGCCTTTGACACTGTCTCCCACAGTATTCTCCTGCAGAAGCTGGCAGCCCTTGGCTGGGTAAGGAACTTGCTGGAAGGCCAGGTCCAGAGAGTGGTGGTGAATGGAGCTAAATCCAGCTGGCGACCAGTTGTGAGTGGTGTTCCCCAGGGGTCGGTGCTGGGGTCTGTCCTCTTCAATATCTTAATGATGACCTGGATGAGGGCACTGAGTGCACCCTCAGTAAGTTTGCGGATGATACCAGGTTGACTGGAAGTGTGGATCTGCCTGGGGGGTAGTTAGGCCATACAGAGGGATCTGGACAGGCTGGAGAGCTGGGCTGAAGCCAATAGGATGAGGTTCAACAAGGCCAAATGCCGGGTCCTGCACTTTGGTCACAACAACCCCAGGCGACGCTGCAGGCTTGGAGCGGAGTGGCTGGAGGACTGCGTAGAGGAAATGGACCTGGGGGTATTGATTGATGCTCGGCTGAATATGAGCCGACAGTGTGCCCAGGTGGCCAAGAAGGCCAATGGCATCCTGGCTTACATCAGAAACGGTATTGCCAGCAGGAACAGGGCAATGATTGTCCCCCTGTACTCAGCTCTGGTGAGGCCGCACCTTGAATACTGTGTCCAGTTTTGGGCCCCTCACTACAAGAAAGACATTGGGGCTCTGGAGTGGGTTCAAAGAAGGGCAACGAAGCTGGTGAGGGGTCTGGAGCACAGGCCATATGAGGAGAGGCTGAAGGAGCTGGGAATGTTCAGCCTGGAGAAGAGGAGGATCAGGGGAGACCTTGTTCTGTATAACTACATGAAGGGAGGTTGTAGTGAGCTGGGGATCGGCCTCTTCTCTCGTGTAACTAGTGATAAACTAGAGGGAATGGCTTCAAGCCATTTAGGCTGGACGTTAGGAAATACTGCTTCTCTGAAAGAGTGGTCAGGCAGTGGAATGGGCTGTCCAGGGAGGTGGTGGAGTCACTGACCCTGAAGGTGTTCAGGGAACATTTGGATTTTGTGTTGAGGGACATGGTTTAGTGAGAACTATTGGTGATCGGTGGATGGTTGGACTGGATGATCCTGTGGGTCTTTTCCAACCTTGGTGATTTCATAATTCCTAGTATGTCAGACACTGAGACTTTCATGGCATTTTATTGGACTTTGATGTTGTTCTTAAAGAAAGTTTTCAGATACTTGGAAAATGCTTCTGAATGAACTGATTACGCTTATTGCAGTGCTGCTCCAAAGGTGGACTGTCTGGGCTATTAATTTAGTTCCTAAAGTGTGTACTGTAAGCTTAGACTTGGAGGGATGAGAGGATGTCTCCAAAAGGCTGTTGATTGGAGCAGGATTTTCCATTAAGATGAAGTTATTCAAATGTATTTAATGATTCAGATAAAACTTCTGATTTTGAAATGGCATCTTTGAAGTCTTTAAACAAAATAAATGAGATGAAATATTACCTAAGCGTTTTGCATCAGACCGTTCTTATGCTAACTGCAGCAACATAGGACAGAAGGTGGATTTCAGTTTCCATTTCCCCTATTGTAGTCTTTCCTGGTAAGGATTTATTTTCTTCCACACTGCATAGATTTGATACTGGTCTAAGCTGGAGGGTTGTGGTGTCCTCACTTTAGACGTCTATGGTGATGCGAGTAGGAATTCTTTAAAAATATTAAGACTTAATAGGAACTTTTCATTTTTTCTTCTTTCTGTGAAGAATTTCAGACGATGCTTTTTTTTTTTTTTTTTTTTTTTTCTTTAGTCCCTTTTAAGAAGAATTTTGTTGAGTTATTTATTTATCTGATCTGTAGAGCAGAAAAAGGGAGCCTTGCTACTTAGATGAGCTGCTGTGTTTTCAGAAGCTGCAAACGACGCATACAAAGGAAGGAAGTCTCATTTGGCATCAAAGCGGTCCAGTTACTTTTGATATGAAAAACATAAGTTTTCTTTGATAAGAAAAAACGTAAGTTAGAGCCCTCAGAATGGAATTAAAATAAATTTGAAAATGTCTCTGTTTAAAGGGTGCTTTTCAAGGTTTCACTTCATAACCTGTCTTTTTAGTTGGGCTTAGAAGTGGAAAAACTGTTTTAAAATATTAGATGCCTACTAATAAGTGTTTTGAGTTTTTTTTACTACCTTCTCTCTGTAAATCAGTGAGATACCTATATTTTTTGAAAACTAAAAGGTAAGTCTCCCAGATCAAACAAAGTCTCTCTGTCTTTGCAAGGTACTGTAGTAAGGAAGGAGGACTTTTCTTAGGATTATTTCAGTTGTATGGTCAAATAAACATGGAGTGGAGTGAAGATTCTTAAACTTGGAAATGGCTAGATTTCTAAAATAAAAACATACAGTATGGAGTATTGTGAAAAATCTTCATTTAAAAAGCATTACAACTGCTGTGTGCATTTAATGTTTGTTTCATGTCAGTGGTACAGTACTTTAACAGAAAGAATGATTGTTTGTTTTAGTAAAGTCATTTTCTCTTGAAGCTATTCATAGAATCACAGTATTGTTTGAGTTGGAAGGGATCATTAAAGGCCATCTGGTCCAACCCCCCTGTGCTGAACAGGGACACCTGCAGTTTGATCAGGTGCTCAGAGCCCTGTCCAAGGATGAAGCATCCGCCACCACCTCCCTGGACAACCTGTGCCAGTGTCTCACCACCTTTGATGTAGAAAACTTCTTCCTTATATCCAGTCTAAATCTCAATCTCTCCTTTAGTTTGAAACCATTTCCATTGTCCTATCAGAACAGATGCTGCTAAGAGTCTGTCCTCTTCTTACAGCCCCCCCTTTTAGATACTGAAAGGCCTCTCTCGGGTGTCCCCAGAGCCTTCTCCAGGCTGAACAGCCCCAGCTCTCTCAGCCTGTCCTAGTAGGAGATATGTTCCATCCCTTGGGTCATTTTTGTGGCCCTTCTCTGGACGTGCTCCAATAGATCCATGTCCTTCCTGCTCCAAGGACTCCACATCTGGATGCAGTACTCCAGGCGAGGTCTCACCAGTGCAGAGTAGAGGAGGAGGATCACTTTCCTTGACCTGCTGGCCATGCTTCTTTTTATTCAGTCTGTTCTGATTTAGAAGGTTTAATGTTAAAGTAATTACATTATTTTACTTAAAACGTGAGTTTTATTGTGTTTAAGAAACAAAATCCCAAAGGTTTCTGTATACCATTGTGATAACAATCTGAAGTTTACTCCCTACAGCATATTGCTATTGGAAATGATTACTTGTAAGAACCTACAGAAAAATGATTTTGTGCCAAGATAAGCCTAGAGTAATATGATTTTTCTTTGTTTTCAGTCCAGAGGAGCTTCCTGTCCATGATGCAGCAATAGAAAAAGTAAGTTCAGTGTCTTCCAGTTTTTTTTTAAACTTTTAAGTATTCATGACTTGTTAATATAAATTATTGTGAAATCAAGAGATGAAACATTTTAGTGATTTGTGTTCCCAAAGACACATTCCAAGTCCCAGAAGGAATGTGGTTGTTGAGGCCGTGTTAATGAACACAGATCCCTTGGGGTCCCGTGCAGTAGTGTAATTAATTACTCATTGCAGTGAGGTATAGGCTTTCTTCACCCATCTCTTGACCCTGTAAAGCAAACAGAGCTGTTTAACAGAACACCCAGGTCTGCCCCGAAAGGGACCCAGCTGGCAGGCACCTGTCTGGGGTGAGATGACCTGTTTGTATCTCAAGCTGTCACCAGCTGCACTGGGTGGATGCAGTGTCCAGGTGAGGTGGCACCTGGTGCTGAGGCATCTGCTGCCTTCTCCTGACAAGTGGAGCATGCTTTTCTCCTGTGGTAAATGGTGACAGATAATCTGGCGGTCACTCGCTGTGGTATGATGAGCTCCATTGTAATGCTGAGTTGACAAGCCAGGTGTGTTCCATAACTGTAAGACAGTGCAGGCCCTCATTCAGAAAGCCTCATGCTATTGGAGGATGCTGGAGGACAAGTTTAGGAACTGATGTTTTAATAATGTGGAAAGCTTTTACTAAAACCACTGGAACTGCATTTCTGCTTGTATTGGCCAAGACGAGCTTCTTTCAATGGCTTTGGCCTTTTCTGTCAGGCCCTTTTTGTCTCCAAGACTATCTTTTCCATACTGATCTTCTGGATCTTCAGAAAACTCGTGAAATTTTTAAAATTGTAAGCTTAAAGTTATCTCTTTTGGCTGCACAAATGAGTACTTGGAAGTGCATGGAAGAGAGATGGAGTGATTCATCTTAGGAAGACTCAACTCTGAATATTAAGAGCAGTGTTTCTAAATACGATTTTCTTCTCCACAGAAACTAAGGAGTCAGTACAGGGCTAGCAAGAAGTCTTTGTCATAAAAGAAGTGAACTTCTGAGTTTCTGTTTTGTGTCAGTTCATATATATTTCTGCATTTGCAGCTTGAAGCAGTTGCATTTTCTTGCCATGTTCTATTACATTTAATAACATAGCAAGCCTGTATATAATTTCATTTCCATCCGGTGGACACAGCAGGGTAGCGAGCCTATGAGCATAAACATTGGACAGCTTGCAGTTATTATGGTGTATGTTTTTGGAGCTCTGTTTCACTGTGACCGTAGTAAACTTTAAATTACTGCATGAAAATGGTGTCTCAGTTCTTTGTCCCATACTTCATTCATGCTGTCTCAGACAAAATCTCAGTGTAGAAACTGTATTTACTGAATCAGTGTTAAATTGCAAATATAGTTTACTTTTATAATCCTACAGCAATGCTCCTGTGTTAGACTCCTGGTTATACTCCTGATGATATCCTGACCTCTGCTGGTTTGAGGTTTATCTGTCTTTCTATCAGCGGTGATTGAGTCTTCGCTGATTTCAGGATACCATTCACAGAACAATGAAAGTGTCACATTAATGTAGGCTAACACTAGAAGCTTTCTAGGCAGTATCTTTTGAAGTCACTTATTTGGTAAAATTATATATGCTTTCTTTTTGACTTAACTGTGAATTTAAAAACGACAGTTCTTAAGTTGCACTTTGAAGTTTGCAGCTTATGTAAAGCGTTGTATATCCTTGTGAACTTTGAATCCTTTTTCATACATGTTCAGTGTAAAGCTCAAGCAAGGTTTGCACAGGTGTCTTTTTTTGTCATATTTTTGTGTGCAGTACTTCTGGAATGGGCATTATTTCTATGACTTTCAATGGTTTGTTTACCTTGCTGGACATTTGATAACTTAAATGCTTCACATTGTCCTTACAGTATGAACTTCATATGAATCACACAGTACATCTGAGATAAAACTAAAGGAGGAAAGATGATTCAGAATAGAAAAGTGGACACGAAACGGACCTCAGGATGTTTGGAGTCTGTGTCAGACTTTTTTTCTGAGGCTTCTGCTGAGGCATTGCTCTGAGCCTCACCTATAGCACACTTACTGTCTGTGAAGGTAGAACACTGCACACAAGGTGGATACCTGACAATAGAGCTTCACACTTCTTTTCAGCACTGTATTATTTACTGACACCAGACTGACAGACCTTCTCTTTTTCAGTTAGGGATTCTGTTACTTCCAATGACAAAAATGTTTCAAAGTATAAAAAAAAATAGTCGTAAGACTGATAAATGGATTTTTTTTTAATTTTTTTTTTTTGGTGACAATTACACGGAATTTGTCTAAAAGAGCAGCAGCAGCATCCTTCTACTCTGCAATGAGCTGCTTCTGATCTGTCCATGTTTCCAGTGTTGCACCTGTTAAACATGAAAGTGAACATAACTCCGACTGGAAAAAAAAAAAAAGAGCAAAAAATTTTCAACAACAGAACACAGAAATAATTGCTGTTTTGACTACAGTAGGTTCACATGAGAACTGGGATAAATTGACACAGAAGACATAAAAGCTTGAACAAACATACAATTGAAGTGAGCTTTTGGCTCAGAAGACCAGATATCTTGAAAGTAGATCAAACATACAAACAGAAAGACTTCAGAGCAGATGGGGTTTCATTTTTTCTTAGCAATTATCTGGAAAACCTGTTGAGGGCAGAGACCTTTTCTAACTTAATAGCAGTGTTATTCCAGCAGAATAAACTACTCCTGGAGAACATCTGCTTCTGAGATGTTGAAAAGATTTGTTTCTTAAGGGGGTTCTGTGTGAGGAGGGGAATCAGAACCAGTAATGTGAAACATGAAATTTGGGAAGCAGTCATTTATGTACTCTTTCCTTCTAACCTAACTCTTAAGGAAGTGTTTATTTTTTGTTTTTGTTTTTGTTTTTTTATAAATATATATGCATACATACACATATATGTTTAAAAAGTGGTTTAGGAAATGCCAAATACAGCGTGGAACCTGAACAAGAACGTGAGCAGTTGATTGATTGCAACATGAAGAGTTGGCTAAGTAAGGTTAAGATAAGAGTAGCTCTTACTTCCAAATAAGAAATAGCAACAACCAAACCAAACCCTTCTTTCCTGCATGCCTTATGGACTGAATCACAGTTGGAATGGATCTAAGAAGTCATTGAGCTGCACTTCTGAATTTGAAGTGGGAAGTAGAGGGACTGGCCTTTATGAAAAATCTGAATATTTGCTTATGTTCACGTTTGAAGAGAAAGCAGTGGGCACAGATAAGCTTTCTGCTCTACTTTTTTCAGTGTTGATCCTCAGCTACAAAGCATTATGAAAACAAAAGGTCCAAAACACCCCTCCTCCCTCTTTCTAGGATAATCAGAGATATGAAACCTACTTTACAATGTGTAAAACATGGCTGTAGAAGTGCCACTTTGTGACTCTTGTTATCATCAGAGCCAAAGAAGTGCGCATTTGTGACTGTGCGAAGCTGAAGTGCCAGGAATTTAGGGACACAAATGGATAACTGCAAGTGCTTGCTTGGTTCCCATATTCAAGAAGTTGATGGCAAGTGTAGCAATCTTTAGGATTATGGCATTGTCCAGTGTTTTTAAAGCCATGTGGAGCATAGAAGTATGAAAATAACATTTATTATGTTATTCTATTTCAACTGCTTATTTTTTATATAGTGTTTTTTTGATTTCTTATTTTATCCCCTTGTTGCTGGAAGATTCTTGTCAATAATTTCTCCAACAGTGAGTTATAGCAAAACTTTATCACTTTTCAAGACCAGAAATAGTCCCATTTTTGCTGCCATACTTTTTCTTGCATACACTCATACATGTCCTTATGCTTATGTCCTTAAGCTTATGAATTGTGATTGAGGTCAACGTATACTGGTTTGTTTCTGTCAGGGTGTGTACTGCATTTTTAATTGGTGCCTTTTACGAAGGGATGGTTTGTATGGCTGCTGGAAAGCAGTAGCTAAATGTGTCCTGGGTAAGGCTGGCTAAGGGCAGCCACCATTGGGAGCTATTGGGAATAGGTGAGTGGTTGGACTGGATGATCTTTTAGGTCGTTTCCAACCTTGGTGATTCTATGATTCATTGCAGAATCAGCGAACTTAAACTGTTTGCAGCAGAAATTATTTGCCTGAAAAATCACTCAGTGTGAAAACAAATCAAAATGATTTTTGTATTTGTGGAAAAAAAATGTGTAGAGAAGTAACTTCTATAAATGTTACACTTAATATTTTTCTCGACGTTTTTACAAATACATTAAATTAATGATTTAAAATGTGTTCATTTTGAGACGATTAACATACTGTAATTTATTTTCAGCAAAAACACCTTGAAATTGAAAGGACCACAAAATGGCTTAAGATGCTGAAAAGCTGGGAGAAATACAAGAATACTGAAAAGGTAAAATAAAGCATCCTTTTTTGTTATCACTTTTGAATGAATGTGTAACCTTAAATTAGATTGTCTTATTTTTGATCAGAAAAAATACACCTGGAAGGAAAACTGATTTTTTCTTTCAAAAAGCTATAATACATTAAACAAACAAATGAAGAAACATCCAACAAAATAAAACAATCCCCGTCCCAAAAAAAAAAACAAAAAAAATCAACAGCAGTAGGCAAATGCAAGCAGTTTTCACTGGCACAGGTTGCCCAAGGAGGCTGTGGATGCCCCATCCCTGCAGGCATTCAAGGCCAGGCTGGATGTGGCTCTGGGCAGCCTGGTCTGGTGGTTGGCGACCTGCACAAAGCAGGGGGTTGAAACGAGATGACCATTGTGGTCCTTTTCAACCCAGGCCATTCTGTGATTCCATGATTCTATGAAGGACAGTACTCTTTGTTCATAGTAATAATTGTGTGTTACATTGTGTTGCGTGCTGTGAGTTTGGGTCACTTAGCAAATTGTGTTCATGTGACTGCAGAATAATTTTAGGAGCAGATGAAGCATTTGACCTGCTGGTCTTCCCTTGCACTTACCTGGTGTTACAGAAACTTATTTTTGGTTACATTTTTAGAGTGAGAAGGAGGGAAGAAGGGAAAATCTTTGTAAGCTTAAAAATTGGGAGCATGTTGAAGTGGGAGTAGTTGAGTTCTGCAGGAATCATAATTCCCTTTCAGAGATCATGATTTTTAACTTTGGGGTGATGTTTTTATTCATTTATTTGCTGGATATTATTGTAATTAATATTTAAATTTAAAGTTATTCTTTTGAGGTACTTAACAAGATCTGAGGATTTTTTTATTACTGATCTTCTGTGGTTTCTATTTTTTTTTTAATGTTTTTGCAACCCAAGTTTACTGATGAGCAGCCTAGGATGGCTTGCAGTCACTGTTCCGTGGAAACTGCCTGAATAACTCTCCAAGGAAACTGATTAGTCATAACACGAGGCATGTAGTTTGATGTTTAAATTATCATGCTTGCCAGCAAAGATATCTTTAGTATATCACAAAATGCATGGTTTCTTTGCTAAAAGAAGAGTTTCTTGGAGTAAGTTTTCAAGTAAAAAGTACAGGAAGCTGTTCTGTGCCTTGGGATAAGTTGGGTTTTTTTGTTGTTTTCTTTTTTTCCCCCCATATATAATATGTAACTCCCTTCATAGTCTTTAAGAGAAGCCATTTTTTGATGGTATGAATAGGATCTGCTTTTGCTTGGAGATCAATATGGAAGAGCCATTCAGGGATAAATCCCTGAAATAAGCTTGCAGCTTTATAACCAAGCCCAACAGTGCTACAACATTTCTTGATTTAAAGAAATAAATAGTAAAATGATTTTCTATGTGAAGTTACAGGTGATTTTTTAAGTAAACAAATTACCTGTTAAAGCTCTTGGCACCGCTTTGCAGATTTTTAGTTTCAGAATTGGTTTGAACCTGCTTGGACAACGAGTAATGGTCTGGGGTAACAGAAGTCGAGCGATGTTAGGCAGGCCATTAAGCTCCAAGTGTTTTTACTCACTTTGAAAGGTAAGTGGGGTTTGTGCATAGATTCTTTGCTGTAAATGTCCTCTTGGTCATCTTAGATCTGTTAAAACTCACATCTTGTTGAGAAGATTCTGTCGATGCTTTCTGGTGATGCTGGTCTGCCTGTCTTTTGCTGAGGACAAAGGACAACTGTTGCACATCCCAGGTCATTGCTTGGATGAATGTCCTACAGAGTTTGCTTGCTCCTTTACCCTGTTGTTTCACTAATTTATTCTTTGCAAAATGGAAGAACTTCAATTGGAGAGACTGAGACGAGGATATTTGTTAGAATGATATGCAGAGAAATAGGAGATAGTACAGTTGAAACAGGAAGGAGTTTACTTGTCCCCTACTCATGATGTCTGCAATCCTGCCTTTGTTTTCGAGGCTGCTAAGTGCCTTTATTTGCTTTTCTTTAACATGTCAAAAGCAGTTACAGCTGTCTTTCAGAGTATCACTTTTTAAATCTACAGTGAATGCATAAGAAGGTAACTTTTTTCCAAAGCTTTTCTTATTCTTTCTGTTCATAGCACATCTGGCTTTGTTTCTTTATTGAGGTGACTGACTGATCTGGAGATATGTTCACAAATTGAAGAGATGCTTCAAAAAAAAAAAAAAAAAGCTGTAGAATAGCAACCTAGTTTGCTGTGAGTGTGTCAAATACCACCCTTCAGGGAACACAACAGCTCTGTGTTGCCTAAGCAGCAGTGGTCTTCCTCTTCAGCTGCCAGTGACATCAGTCCGTTGTCCATTGATTTAACTGAATGATCCTCTTCACCAGGCATGTGGAAGGTAAAGCAGATCAGCTGAGCAGAAAGAGCTTCAGTTCATGTAACACATTATAGACTGAACTATAAATAATGGCAGGAATAATTCAGAATATTCATAAAGGGTATAAGCTTTGCTTTAGGCTAGGAATTTTCACTGGTCGTTGGACCCTGATGGAGCACAAGGATGTTTTTGTTTTTTTCTTGCATCAGAACACAAACAATATAGTATCAAACCCCTCCTCCCAGCCTGCATGCAGTGGAAAATCAGACATTATTTGCTGCTCCTGTTTATGGACAGTGTTTCTCTTATGATTGTATAAAATTTGCAGATGAAGACAGTTTTTACTATAGTATGTTGGAAGAATACACCGGTTTCCAACCCTATTTTTTGAAGAGCAAAAGCAGTAAGTTGTAAGCTGCAAGAACAGTTCCTGACTCTTGCTTTGTCTTCACTTGATTGGATAAAGTGCAATAGAGGAGCAAATTACTAAAAAAAAAAAACAAAACAGCAAACCAAACAGCCTGTCACTGAAGGATTCACTTCACCTGGCAATCCCTTGGTTTCTGTGCAGTCAGACTGCTCCTGAAATCACAGCTGTTTGGAAACAGCACTGAACGAAACATTGCTGCAGTGATGAAAACAACAGTAGTAATTTTTATAGTTACAGATTGTAATTGTAATGCTGGCTTGGTTTTGGAAAATGACCTACTTGAGTGAGTGAGAGACAGAGAAAATAATGGTCTCAAGGATGGAGTGGGTATTGCAAAGTATTGGACTTCAGAAAGCCCTTTTGTAATGAGTCTACGATAGTTTGGGCTTGAAGCAACCTGTTCATTCCATAAATATACCATAAATGAATCCACGCTATTGATTACATTATCCAAAGCTGTCATACACCTAACTGCAAAGTATAGTTTTCTTTTAATTCTCTTTTGCAGAGCTGCCTGGAGGCTGCTTCCTTAGTTCTTTCCTTCTTAACTTTGCAAGGAGAATTAATGAGAAGATATTTGCACACTGATATGTTTGTATGTGTGTGTGAGATGCTTCGATTTACATCTTCCCTTAGTCCTTATTGCAGAAGAAGATCTCAAGAGAAGTGGGAACTCTTGGGAGTTCATCTTGCTTCCCCATTAGAACTTCTGTGCTTTAAAGTTTCACAACAAAAAAGCAGGGGGAGGGCAGCCTGTGACCACGAGGAACTGGAGAAAGACTGAACCAGGAAAATGTCAGTCTCTTCCATCTTTGAGCAGTGAATTATAGGTAATGAAAGAAGACGTAATGGAAATAAGCACACTCATCTTCGTAACTGTGTAACCTCCTTGCCTCCTATGTGATTATTTAGGCATCTATTCTGTGGAGTGATCATAATTCTTACAGACACCAGTCTCTGAAATGCGGACCTGTCCTTGTGTCTTTGTTTTGACAAATATCAATCACACACAGCTTTCATCTCCCTATCAGTCATTTCTTATGCAGGAAGTGTCAGAGAGTAGCAGAGTTTGTCTTTCATTGTGGTGTTTCTCCAGCTTATGCTTTTATTTTCTATTTGTATTCTACTGCTTAATAGCCCAGGGTACTATCAACCACCATGGATATTGAATCTCTCCTGCTTAGTATGATCATAACTTTCATGAAAGATTAAATAAAACTGTTACATTCCCATTTGAGTATTTCCACTAAAGTATTTCTGTCTTTTGCTGTCTACCTTCATCTAGCTGTGACTGAAGTCACTTAAATTGAGAGAAAAAGGAAGAATTGAAACAATCAGGGTAGCTGGCAATTTCCAGCTGTTCTGGCATTCACACAGAATATAATAATCAAGTCGCCACTTAGTTTGGAATCTGAACACAGAGCCTTAATGAAGAACCCTCTTCTCATTCCTCAGATTTTTTTGAATGAGATTTAGCAGCTCTTGAATTTGCACTTTTTCTTTCCTTTATGCAATCCACGGAAGTTGAAGAACCTCTAAAGGCAGCAGCTTTTATAAATATATTTTCTTTTCACTATAAATATACTTTCTTGTGGGCTTTCAGATTTTAATTTTGATGCTTCTCATCACTAATTCTTTTTGAGGTGGCAGAACCCCTCTGTGTCATGTGCAGCTCTTCCTAGCATAACTGAAGACGTTTTATTTTCAGAAAAGACAGTTTTCTATCTGTCAGAAGTTTGACTGCCAGGTCCTGCTCTTTAACCTGTACTGTATGGTGATGGCCTCGTTTCTTGGCCAAGTACCAACTGGATTATCAGTTTTAAATCTGGGACTTAGGAATAAGGGGGCAGTTGCAGACTTGCTGGTATTTTTTATTGGTTTTTTTTTTTTTCTTAGTATAGAGGCCATATTGAACATTGGATGATAACATCTTCATTATTTGAGATGATGGCTAAGATTTGAGTTATTGCAAGTCTAGTAGTCAGGTTTTTTTTTATCATTTCTCTTTTCCTTTTAAACTTTTTAAAATTCATTCTGTATATTCTCTAGTTTCACAGAAGAAAGTGCAATTTGCAGCTCCAGTTTCTTTTTGCACGAGATGCTCCTTTGGAATCAGTGATGGATCCTCACCGTGCTGCATGTTTGTCCTATCTACCAGAATCAGCAACATTAGTGATAGTTCCAAGAGTTTGTAATGGATGTCTTTAGCTGAACATTAGCTTAGATGTGATAAAGAATTTGAACCTACATTTTTAAGTTGTCTTCACATAGTTCTGTCTACTATATCTGTGTTTTCCTTAGTGTCATCTAATGATGGAAGCATTCCAGGCTGCACAGCAGCACTCTCTGAATGATGCTTGTTTTCACTGAATGCTTATCTGAACTATAAGATAATATGTTTGTGTTTTCTTTTGAGCTTCTATCTTAAGAAAGCCTTATTTTTAATGAATTTGTTGAAGACTATTTGCTTTTTGTTCTACTTCTAAGGAGATGAAATAAAGTGTCTTTCTAAATTTTCTACTACTTATTTTAATTATTAATTTAGAGAGAGCAGAGACTTGATTAGGGGTCTGCAAGCATATATACTTAGCCTGCAGTTCTCAACGTGAGATAAACTTACTCAGAAATAAAAGACAGCAGAGGGCAGTAGTATGGTACTTATGGTACAGATGTTCAGCTGGCTAATAATCAGTTTGTTCACTTGTGTGTTCTTTAACTTTTTGATGACTGAATGATAATGAGAGATGAGCTTTGCTTTGATGCTTGTATTTCCTCCCCTCCAGCCCTGAGACGCAGTGCAGCCATGTGATTTGCTGTTACATAAAAAACTTATTCATGCTTGTTTGAAGGTTGTTTGTGTAATGGAGCCTGTGCTGTGAAAGAGACTCATCTCTCATATCTGACCTATAAAAGAGTCTCATATCTCATTTCTTATCTGACAGACAGTGAAAGTCCTTAGTGTTGTGCTCTGTTTAGTCTGTAGGCAGGTTCTTCTCATGTTCTGGAATAACTGGGAGCTTCAACAGTGAATTTGACTGGATACAGATGTGGAATGGTTTGCAAAAAACTCTGAACGTTCTTTAGATTTGTTCTGCCAGTGTGATAATTCTGATCCAGCATTTAAATGTGTTTCCTTACTGTAGTGTGGGCCTGAGGAATACAGCTAAATGTCACTGGGAGCTTGTAACACAGGTTAGCAGATAAGGTTGGCAAATTTAGCTCATTCTGGTTTCCAGTAGACAGGCTAATCTGACACCACTGCATTTCTGATTCTTCTCAAACCACAGTGGGCTTACCAAGCTGCTGGTCTTAGTGCTTTCCACTCTTTTCAAAGTTAGTAAAAACAACTCATTTTTCAGTCTTCTCTTTTAAAAGCCCTTCCACCATTCTCTATCCCAGTTTTATCTTGCTGCTTTGAGAACTGTTTTAGTGTCTAGTTGGTTCAGCCTGAGAAATGCAGAAGATGGGAAAATTGGAAAGTCATCTGCAAAACTGATCATTGTTCTCTTTCAGCTTTGTTTCATGAAGTAATGCCCGTAGCTTGGGTTGTCTGGATTTGTTTTAACTATTTCAGGAAGCAACTAATGTCACAAAGGCCTATTTCTGGCCTTTAATGTCTACTCAGCCTCTCCCCAAAATATTCTTTTTAGAACAAAACTCTCCTTAAGGATTTCTTTTTCAGCCTATTCTGCTCGCTAACCAATCTGACAGTTGTTGGAGACATTTGGTAATAAGTCACAAAATGATAGTGGTCTGGCAAAAAGCCTTGTTATCAAGATACACTATTGTAGTGTGGGCCTGAGGAATACAGCTAAATGTCACTGGGGGCTTGTAACACTCCCTTCAGGTTAGCAGATAAGGTTGGCAAATTTAGCTCGTTCTGGTTTCCAATAGACAGGCTAATCTTTGTGCAGAATGACACCACTGCAATTGGTCCTGCTTGGCTTCCAGAAGACTGAATTATCCTTTCTCTCAAGCATTTACTCTTGTGTTTGGGTTGACGTACACTGAAATCCTCAGTGTGAGCTGAAGTCTGGATGTACATCAGTAGAAGAGTGCTTTGTAGCACTTTGGCTTAATCTTCATCCTTGCAGGAAACAGCTGGAGTGATGTTGTTATGCTCCTGCTAGACTTGCTGCTACTTAAACAATTTTAATAGCATTAAATCTCCAAAGTTTCCTTAACATCTCTGATGTTTTCTGTGTGTATGGCCTCCAGGATCTATCTTGTAATATCTTGTACAATTGAATAAGGAACAGAAAAAAAAAGAGTTGTAACCCTAGCAGGTTGTGTTTGCCTTAGATGACCATCAAAAAACTTGTGTAAGAGCAAGGCATTCTTAAGTCCAGACATGGATTTTATCTGGCCTTAGAGATACCCTTGTTTTGTGAATTCTCTGATTTTCCTTTGCTCAGCCGTGTTTTTAGGAAGATAACCTTTTCTTTGTGTGTGGCTAAAAAAGAGAGTGAGTGAGTAAGGTTTCAATGTCTGAGGGTTGGCTTACCTTGGGTCTCTCCTGGTTGCATAAAGTCAAGATTGAAGACAACAAGTCTGTACTTCTCTGTTTAGAAATCTTCGTGCTCCTAAATGCTGCAGCAAAAAGAAATGCAAATTGGAATAGAAGCTAGGAATACAGTTGTCAGTGCTCCTGATTTTTCAAATAAACCCAGTGAGAACCAACCCACTAAATCAAAATGGGAGAACAGTGGTGTGTCAGAGGCAAGACTGACATGAGGTAGTTTATATAACTACTCTAGCTTTGCACAGGTACCTATTTGTCCCCTTGTGACCCATTTCTAATACAAGCTGTGTGTCAGTATAGACTGTGTCAGGAACAAGGAATTTGATGTTTAGTTTCACAGCCAAGAATTCTGTGTGGTGGTGTAAAGTCATTCTGTAGTCTTAGAAACTCTAGCTGGAATATCTGCTGTGTGCTGTTTTTGTGCAAATACTTTTTCCTAAACGCATATTAAAACACTTGCTTATTAATTTAGAAATATGGTCTGAAGTCTTTAGTTTGTGGCGTTTCCCGTGTTTGCAGTGAGCTCATGCTTGTGATACACATACATACACTGCAGTTTTACAAGAATGCAAAAACCAGCAATGCATTTTTGTACTGCTAGTTTTTAGAGCTTTGCAGTACTGCCTGATGCCTTTCACTATTGCCATTTATACATTATAATTATAGTGAGTTATTTGTGGTTTGTCCTGAAACCTTGTGTAGCTAAGAATCTGTTTTTCCATGTGTGTTATCAAATCTAGAGTTCTCTTTGCAGTACTTTAGGAATAAATGCTCCATAGCAAAGGCAATCCAATTTTGACTTCCTACATACTGAAATCTTGATTACCTGCGTGTCCATTTTGTTCTCTGTTCCTTTGCTGATTCCATCAATGCAGGCATCGCCGGACTCTTACTCAAGATTGAGATGGTTTGTCCCCAGCCAGTTGTCCCTTTGCCAGGATAATTGACAAAATTGCCTTTTTGTCTTTAACACTTTTCATATCACCATTTCTTTTATTCAGAACTTTGTGAATTGGGATGCATTTATGCTTTCTTTTCTTTTTACAGTTTCACAGGAGAATTTATAAAGGAATCCCATTGCAGTTCAGAGGGCAAGTTTGGTCTTTACTACTTGATGTCCCTAAAATGAAAGAAGAAATGAAAGATTTGTACAGCGTGAGTTGTTAGAATTTCCACTTAATCTTTTTTTTTTTTTTTTA
>NW_024884697.1:4830904-4914000 GCF_019232065.1 Centrocercus urophasianus | reverse complement strand
TTTTTTTTTTTTTTTTTTTTTCCCCCCCATGTATTGGAAAGCACTTTACCAGCTTATCTGTTGGTTCTGGTATTGATATAATTAATTTGATTTTTCCTCTTCCCATTCCCAAATCTTTGTTAAAGCCCCCTTAAAAGCAAAGTGAAACAATATAAGACAAAACTCTTCTCCTCTGAAACAACAACTCTTCCTTGAGAAATTTCTATTAAGGAAGTGCCACATCAGCTGAATATCAGTAAGAGGAGTCTGTAGTGTTCTCAAGGGGGTGAGGAGTTGTTGCCTTCTCCGTCTTGTTAAAGCCAAGAGGGCCTCTGGGAGAGCAAGTTGGCAAAATTTATGCCATGTTACCTCTGAGTTGAAGCATAGATATCTGTTACAAAGTACTGTCATTTAGTTTGTTGTATTCTCAGAGGTGTAACTAATACTGAGGTGTTACCCACCGAAAGATACAGGCAAAAATTGACCACTTAAGCGTAACCCTACTTAGAGTGTAAAGGAAAAGGTATGCGTTGCACCCCAGTCCCACCTGCATGCTGAGTAGCAGTTAAAGCCACCTATCAGAGGTATGTGACCAGAATAATTCAACTTTTCTTCTCTAACTCTGCTTTTTCTGTGGATGTGCTGTTTGCCATCTGAGCTTAACTTGAGATCCCAAACTGTAGACTGAGGTTTGTATGCAGGCCAGAAATTTAGGCAGAAGGGGAACTGAATCTTGTCACATTAGTCTTTTCCTCTCAATCTTCCTGCGCTAGGAGATTGTAGGAAGACAGTATAGCTAACAGAAAGGTAAGATAACATTGTATTTATTTTTTTCTCTACTGGAACTGAAATGTTCACTGCCTTTTAAGAAAAAAATGTCCAGAATTTTAAGGAAGTGCATTTTTATGGCACTCTTCAGGAGCCGCCGCTTTGGCTCTGAGCAGACATGGAATCTTGTAAGGTCATGAAAGAAGATCGATGTTGGCATTGATGTTATCTAAATTTTGGTCTCTGTGATCTTCTTCTTGAATTATTTATCACTCCTTAGTCTGACAGGCTGCTCTTTCTGACTATTAGATTTTGTTTAACTTCGTAAGGGAGACTAGAGGCAGATCCAGAAAGAATAGGATGGAATTCACACTGAGTAATGTAGTTGTGGGAAAGAATACTGAGTATAACTAAAAGCATTTTAAAATGTTAATTCATATTAAGAGATTATTGATGCCATTTAGTGCAAAACAAAAAAGTGTCTTTGTAGTTCAAATATGGTAGTAGTAAGAGTTCCTTCCGTCATAATCCTCGCTTGTTTATTTGCAATAAGCTCATTTAACTGCTCTCCACTTTTCCCATTTCCTGAAGTGTTATTAAGATTCATAATAATTCTCATTTACAAATTGCACACATAAAGTTACAAGGAAGATGCATGGTTGGAGGTGAAACTGCTTCTTACAGTGCTTGGTGCAGGAAACTTACCAGTTCTTAATCTTTTAATATTTCTGATTCCAGGACTCTAGGTGCCCGTTCTAGAGGCTCTCATCATGACTAGGACTCAGGTTACTTCTTTTCCCGTCATTCCAGTAAATCATGGGCTCTGGGTCCTCATACCATCTTAAAACTTTCTGATCCCTTCTTTTCTGACTGGAGGACAAGTCACTCTGGATGCTTGTACTTTAAACCTTTGTTTTCTTGCAACCAGGAGCTGTAGAATTCTACCTTATGAATGGCCATGATATTCCATAAAAATGCCTTTTCCAATTGAATACAGATAGAAGTCTCTCACATACTTGACTTTCATGGACAGAAGCAAGAATGAATGAGAGAATGTCAAGAAAAAAATTACTTTAGGGTGAAAAGTAAGAAGGCAGTCCAACCTTTGCAGGCTTCCTGAAGTTTTCATTTGCAAAATTGGACTTAATTGTAAAACATCAAAGCAAGTAGAGTTATTCTACCATTAAATTGATTAAAACAGAAGGTCAGAGGAAATGACTAGGGAAATGTCCAGAAACATCCATTATCTATATTTAAATAGTAACTGGCTGTGATGTAACTTTTTCTTCTGCTTAGAGAAAAAGACGACAAAAGCATGAAAACCAGCCTCGGTCATTTCTGGGAAGTCCAGACTGGCACTGTTGTTCCTGAGCAGTGAAATTCACTTGTTTTTATCCCTGCACTTTACATGAGAAATGGCAATTAGAAATTTGAAATGCTGAAACATAGTGAATGTTGTCACAAAAGTGTATGTTCTGGGGTTGGTCTTTTTACATTTATACTATGTTAATGTGCATTTGACTATATAGAATTTGTGTGTGCGTGTATACATGTATGTTTTTGAATGAGTTTCTGAGTTGCCATTTTACATTAAAGATTTTAAATCATGAGTTTAAGTGTACAATTAGGTAGGTTTCTCCTTTTTACGAGCTTACAATAAGGAACGGAGAGTTAAAACTGTAACTTATGTCTTTTATTCTTTTCCTAGAAATTGAAGTGTCAAGCACGAGGGTCTTCACCAGATATTAGGCAAATTGATCTTGATGTAAATCGAACATACAGAGATCATATTATGTTTCGAGACAGATATGGTGTTAAGTAAGTAAATTAGGAGTTTTGTTTTATAATTGGTTTCTGATCTGCCTCAGACCTCTTTGATTTGCAAAAGGATGTTGAATGCGAGTTCCAGACTTTCAAAGCAGAGTTGTCTGTGTGCTATGAGGTAATCACCATTACTGTTACAAAGCCAAATAGTTACTTTCAGCCAACCAGTGTACCCAGTGCAACCAGCCCACAGCAGGGGGCTGAAACTGGATGATCTTTAAGATCCCTTTCAACCTCAGCCATTCTGTGATTGTTTCTAGCATGCCACATTAGCACCCTGCTGAGATGGAAAGGATAGGGTGAGTTTTTTGACTCTTTTTCTTTCCAAGACATCATCTACAGTAGTGTACTATTTTCAAAAAGCAGTACTCAAAGAATTATGAGCTTTAATGTGATTTATTAAAGAAACATTTTCCTATATTATTCCTCTAGGTATTTTGCAGACAAATTCTAAGTAGGCATGGGAAATTTCTGTGATGGTTGCAATGCAGGATGGAGTACAAAGCAGAAATTCCCAAAGCTGAGAGCACTATTCTGTGCAGACTGTAGTTTAGATATGTTTGTGCTGTGGTATCTACGCTGGAGCTGATGTGCCTTGCCTGTCAGTACTGCTGACATGGTGCTATGCAAAAATGGCTGAGCCTCAACTAGTTTTAACCCACACAGTTTAAATGGAAGCAGAAGCTCACTACCCTGTCAGTTTGGGGCTAACTCTGGCACAGCCTGCTCTGTTCCTTGTGGCTGTGTTGTGAGCATGTCCTTAGAGTGTATTGGAAAAGCCTTTGGCTGTTTCAATTTCACACTTGGAATAGAACTTGGAATTACTGTACATGCATTATACATTTCCAGCGATGTGGATGAAAATTGAGAAATCATTCCGTATAGCAATGAAATAAAGTCTCCCAGGTAAATCAATAGCTTGTTTGACTTCTCAATGGACTTTACATTTTTGAGGGGTCATTCTTTTACAACTCTTCCGTGGTACCATCCAGTGTAAATAGTACTAAGATTACCATTATTTTTATATCTTACTGTGAAGGAGATTTGCTCTTACGTTGGCCTTCATATCGTTCAAATTCCCATAACTGATAACAGAAGGTTCTCATGGATGGTATCTGGAACCTAACTTTTTTATTTCATTTTGTCCTTGTAAAATAAGACTGAAGATTAATAACTAGTACTTCACATTACATTTTTTTTTATTATTATTACCTAAGAATAGGTAAGCTCCAGTTTCTGAAGAGACTGAAAAAAAATGCCATAATCTCTAGATATTTTGGTAAAATTCTCTAAATGTGTATCCTCCTTCCCAACAGAAAATGAGCAGCTTTTTGCTCAAGATTTCTTTTTATAATCTTCAAATATTTGTCTATACGTTTGATTGGTGACAAGCAGAGGGAATTTCACTGGACACAATAGGGTACAAGACTCAGGAGTTAAACTCTAGCAGTTGTAGTTGAAAGGAGGCATTCACATTTCCAAATTCCCTTCCCAACAAATCACAGGAAGTAGGCATGAGTTTAAAAACGTATTATGAGAATTCTCCATTGTTTTGATGTCCCAATTTGAGAAGTGTGGAGTTTATATATTTTTGTCCTCCTACATTCACAGCTTAACGCAAGATGACTCAAGCTGTTTTTATGGAAAGCAAGGGGCAAAGCTCTGTGTGTACTTCACTGTTAGAATTGCAGGGTTTGATATGCTCTGAAGGACTAAGCATAGGATGGAGAGTTGGAATTGTGACTGTTTGACAGTAGCAGTCACTAAAGCTGCTTTTAATTTGGATGCCAAGATTAAGACACCTCTGTACCTGCTTTGTGTTTTATCTCTGTGTAACTCTTTGCAATCAGTAACAGCTGTTAGTGTTCTGCAAACAAATTTGGTGTGGTGTGTTTAAAGTCTGTCATTCTGAATAAATCGGTGTTTGACATGTATGCCATGTATGCCTCAAATCCCTTATTTGTAATAATAATGGTCTGACACCATTGGCATCTCAAATTGTTATGGATGTATTTTGTAATCTTTAAACAAGCAAAATATCAGGAAAGTGCTAAATATAATGTTGGTTTAAAATCGGAAGCATTTATTACTGCTCTTTAGAACCAAACAGATTAAATTGGAGAAACAAGTTTCCAAAATACAGTTAACTAATTTTGTGGTTTTCTGTTTTTATGAAACCACTATTACAGCACTTTTTCTCTACTCTTGTTTCTCCAGGCAACAATCTTTATTCCACGTTTTAGCTGCATATTCCATATATAACACGGTAAGTTGCATACTTTCATGTTCTGCTACTCTGAACGTGCTCTAAGTTTATTTGCAATTCTGTATCCTCTTCCTCTCTCCCCCAAAAACCGCAACACATTTCAGAGACCTTTGGAAATGCAGAGAAATGAATGATTTGCCTGCTGACACGTTTTCAGCTACTGAAGTTGAAACAAAGCGTCTTGATTAGGAATGTCTTACTGGGCAGACTGAACAGTACATAGAGATTAACTGAGATCAAGTATAGTGTTCAGTAAGAATAATGAATTTGTGCTATGCTGGAGTTTCATACTACTGCTATTTCTTCTTGTTATATTATTTGCCAATTAAGATCATTTGAATGATGGGAGGAAAAACTACAGAAAGGTGCATACAGGGAGTAAGTATGCATTTCATAGCCTGGAATGTTCTAACAAACAAGGTTTTGAAGGCTGCATCTTCCTCACTTAAGCTTTGTTTTAGATATGCTCCAGTGTATAAATTAAAGTACATTCTGGTACTAAATTTGGTCTTCACTGTAGTCCTGAATGAGGATTTTTGGAAGTAGAGTTGAGTAAGGGTAGAAGCCTGCTTATTTTGTAATGTCCTTTCACTGCATGTGAAAAATAGAGAAAAGTTACTATGTCCAAATTTAATTTTGCTTTATGCACTATTCCCTTGTTCACTGTGCCTGTTCTGAACAACTTTCGTTTTACATCCATCAGCAAGTCCTTACAATTCAATGTGAAATTATCCAAAGTTGTGAGTAAGAGTGAAATTGAGCAGTTATTCTACTGAAGTATCACTTCATTTCAATTTTTGGAGTTCTAAGAAGTGTGGCTTTTATTTCCAGTTTCAATCTGCTCATATTTATTCGGCTCATAAATGAAGTTACATTGCTAGCATTTGTCACCTTTCATTTCCTTTGTTGTCTTAAGGTTTTTGTTGGTAGTGTAAGTGCTGAGAAAACTCTGGAAGGAAGAATTTCCTTTATATATTTTTTCTGCAGCGTTAGACTGATGTCTGCCAGTTGTATGCAAAGTATTGTTTAAGGTCAGCTGTTACAATACAGGCGAAGGGAATGCTGCAGTGAGTTTTTAATTTGCTTTAGCATTACTGTATTTTTCTTCTTAATGTGTCACAGTTCCTATGCTTTGTTTTTATCTCCAAAGTTCTTAAAAAGAACTTTTAAAGCTGGAAAAGATTATTCAACTATTAATTCATTTTCCTAAATATTTTATCAACAGAGTTATCTGAGCAGTGAAATGATAGCGACAGTTGGTTCCTGCCATAAAAGTCAAAATTAATAGCAGAGAAGTTGCTCAAATTTAATATTGGAACTGGACTTTTTTTTCCCTTTGTGTTTAATTACTGTGTGCTGCTAAACTTGAGCAGGTTTGTAGTTTCAGGTCACTCCTGAAAATTGCCGTGTTTATCAGAGGGTGCCTTGGTTGGAAAACAAGACAAAAGAATATCTTCCCCCCTCCACAGGCAAAGGCATCTAAGTGGAAAAAGTGTCCCTTCTGGAATAAGATGTTCTAATTACTTGAAATTATTTGTATTAAGCCTGATTTAGAGCATTGTTAGAGAGTTCCAGTGAGAGTTCCTGGTTATTTTTCAGATGAGTTGTTGAGCATCATCCCTTCCATCTATCAGTATTTTAGATATTCAGAAATCAGATGCTTGTGGTGGAGCCATAATTAGGAAATGCCGCATGATATCAAGACAGGCAGACTCTTTGCCATGCCAGCTCAAAAAAAGCTAAAAGCTCGTGGGTGTGGGGCTTTTGCTTTTGGAAATTTAATATTTTTCACTGTGTAATTTTCAGGAAGTTGGATACTGTCAGGGAATGAGCCAGATCACAGCTTTACTCCTAATGTACATGAATGAAGAAGATGCCTTCTGGGCCTTGGTGAAACTTCTCTCGGGTCCAAAGCATGCTATGCACGGTATGGTGTGTCACGTTACTTAGTATATATTGGCTTTCAACCTGATTATTTAAGTTGTGAATTATTTGAAAATGGAGCCATGCTGCTATGTGTTTATGTTCAATATAAAACACAACTGGAGCTTTATACTGGGATGCCATTGGATGTTACCAAAGTTCACGTACTTTTTAATAATTGTTTTTCTGTGTCGGTTTCAAATAGTTCTTAATGAAAATCAGATGTTGCCCTTCCCCTTACGCTCTAAAGGAATGTAACTAGTTGAAAGCTGATTATGTGGATGTCTATATAGCAATAAAAGACTAGTGGAAAATTAATACAGAATGTATTAAATAACACTGCAGTTATTCTATCACATGGCAGGACGGGAATCCATAGTAAAAGAAATAAAAATAAAAAATCACGCTGTAAGCATTAATGTTGAGTTCCTTGGTTTTCTTTTTGCCTCACACAGCATTTTCTGCACTCTCAGTCTTGTTACACTTATGTTATTGATAATTCTCTCTTTCCATGTCATATTTAGTATGGACTGTGCATACTGCATGCCCATGGGGATAGAACTACTCTGGGAATTCCATTATTTTTTGTTAATGACATAGTGGTTCACAAAGCTTTAGTTCTTGGACACCCGAACAAGAAAATAGTGTCTGGAAACTGGTTGTGGATTGTGTTTTTTTTATTTTTTAATTTTTTTAAATCCTCAGCAGGCTCTAGCTCCTTTTCCCTTAAGACATTCTCATACCATGATAGCTTCCTATCCTATCCCTATCCTATTCCTAGCTTCCTAGTTCAGTGTTCTTTAACCTAGTGTGCTGGTTGGCTTTTTTCTGTTTGTACTTCAACAAAGCCATTGCCTTTTTGACCAAAAAAAAAAAATAATAATAATAGAATTTATAAAGAATCGAAGACTTGCTTGGAGCTTTACACAATAGTAACACGGAGTAAGAAAATCTTATCTAAACCTGTATCTTTAGATCTAGTAGTAATCAAAAGCCATAAAAACAAAGCTGTGTTGAACATTGAGCTCCTCAGTGACCACAGAAAATTTTAGATGTCTTGGGGAATGAGTTTAAATCAGTTCATTATACATTGAATCAGTGGATCTGATTTTGCTTCCTGGGAGAGAGCTCTACATAAGCAACATTTTTAAGATGCCATGGTCAATTAAACAGCATCTTTTTTTTTTTATTTTATTTAAGATTTGAAGACTTACAGTGAGATAAGCGTAGGATTGATTCAGACTGATGTTATCTACCATTACTAACCTAATAATAGTCACTAGGGGAAGGTAGTGATGTCTTACTATGGTCCCTTAAGCAGAAATGTGTGCATATCTGTACACGGACATGAGAATATTGCTATGAATATCCGTTCAGATCCAGTGGTCTATAGAAGAGCAATATTCTTAGAGCTCTCAATTCCCTCCCCCCCCCTTTTTTTTTTCATGTTACTGTCTTTATAGTAAATGAACACATTTCATGGTTTACTTCTTTTCTTAGGTTTTTTTATTCCTGGTTTTCCGAAACTGTTGAGGTTTCAAGAACATCATGACAAAATACTGAATAAGTTTTTGTCCAAACTTAAGCAGCACTTGGTAAGTACTGACAAGAATAGTATTTCTTAAGGATGGAAATTGATGGAAAAAAAACCTGTAAGGATGGAAATCATGTTTGTTTGATTAAAACAAAATATTTCACGTAGCCAAAAAATACTGATTTTATTGGACATAAGGCCATTGAATAAAAAGTTTTTTTGATGGACGTTATAAAGTGTTACTTGATTTCTATGAATATTTTTAAAAACGCTGTGGTTTTTACAGGACTCTCAGGAGATGTCCACTAGCTTTTACACCACAAAATGGTTTTTCCAGTGTTTCCTTGATCGCGTGAGTATGTTTTCCATTTTCTTCTTCTGTCTTTAATTGTGGGTTTGAACAGACTGTTTTCACTCTTGATTCTTTCATCGCAGACTCCCTTTACGTTAAGCCTCAGGATATGGGATATCTACATACTTGAAGGAGAGCGGGTTCTCACTGCTATGTCGTACACAATTCTGAAGATACATAGAAGTAAGAAATCTCTTGAGCGCTCGAATGCTAAATAGGCTTTCTGCTGGTTTTGTTCTTATTTTATGTCAAAAATCTTAGTTTCTTCTTTGCCTTGTGCAATTCATGACAAGTGTTTTTCTCTCCTTATGAACAAGCAGAGCAAAATCTTTCCTTTATTAATGTGATTTCTTTTATCAAAGAAAAATTGTACCATCTTTGCAGTGGGCTTCTAGATGCTAATACCAAAATCACACTTGATTTACTTAATCATAAATAGAAAAATACAGTCACACCATACAAATTTAAAAACTTATATTCTGCTGTATTTGTGTTTTAATGTAAGTTCTCAGAAAAATAAGAAAGTTATTTAAACATCAGCCTGGGTAGAGCTTTGTTGCTGGTTATAAAATAGGCAAAAAATGTTCTACTTGTATGCTTTGCAAATGCCTTTCTAGCCACTGTAAGTTTTTAAAAAGTGTTAAAAGAATCCAGAGAGAAAAAGGCTGGTATCTTGTACCTGTAAATACCTGAAACTCCTATCAGCAAGCAATTCAGCAAAATGAACCACCAGTGTTATATCTCATTTTATACTGCTGTTTGTTCAAGAATATCATTAAAATTCAGAATTTCAGTAGTCTGACCAAATGATCTTTTCTTCCATCTTTTTCTGACAGGAAAAATAAGATTTGGAGTTTTGAACAAAAGCACTGTCCAAAGCATTTATGCCTGCCCATCTATGCCTGCCCCCATAGCACATGAAGTTCCAATTCTGAGAATGAATGTTAGCTTCTTAATATCCTTCGACATTTCTCCAGATGATAGATACCTTGTAGCTCAAGTTTGATACCATTTACCTGTGGCACTTTTGCATTTTCTTAGTGAAATAAATTGACTCTGTAAATTTAGACGTCTATGTGAAACTTTGCAGAATTGATGTCATCCCTTGCTCAGTAGCTTATCCTTATGAAACTGTATAAGCATGCAGTTACAGCCCTGAAAGCAAAACGTTTGTGTAGGAAACATGGCCTTATAGCTGTGTAAAATGGGAAAGAAAAAGAATCTGGTAACTATAAAACGGCTTTCAGAATATGACCTGAATTAATTGAAGTGGCAAATAATGCCTGAAGCAATGGTTCTGAACTGCCATAACCATTTCATTGGAAGTTAATTCAGTTGTGAATGAGAATACCTTAAATGTCAAATCTTAAACTGTTTTACTGCTTTTGAAAGCTTTTAAATAAATGATGTGTATTTTAGAGATCTATACCAGTGTTTTGTAAGTTGGGGCTTCAGGCTGAAAAATGAAGATCCAAAACTGTTGGATGTAACATAAGCAGACCAAAGGCAGGTGACTTGTATTTAGCTTTTAGAAGATGCCCCTTTTTGGAAAACATTGTTCTAAATGGAAAACATTTCTGTATTAATTTGCAAGTGAATTTCTGATGCATTTTGTAGATTTTTAGTGCAGAGTTCTGTTTTGTGCTTAACAAATCGGCCTTTTTTTTGTTCTGTTTTAACAACAAAAGCATCTGATATTGTGCATATGTTTTTGAAATGTTATGTTCTTAATCAAGATATTTTTATTTATAATAGTATTTTCTTCTTGTGTAGAACATCTGATGAAATTACAAATGGAAGAGCTTGTAGAATTTCTGCAGGAGGCTCTAGCTAAGGATTTCTTCTATGAAGATGACTATGTAATAGAACAGCTCCAAAATTCTATATCAGAATTGAAACGAGCAAAGTTGGATTTACCAGTAGCTGGTAAGATACTTGTACAGATGCAGATTTAGATACTTGGAGCTTTTTACACCTTGTCCATTTTTAAAGTGTTAATTCATTCTGGTAGAGACTGTGGAAATGGTTGTCTCTTCATCACTGCATACTTATTTCTTCCAAAATATTTTACAGTTGAGAAGCAACACCCTTCATTTCATGAGTTCTGGTTTTTTTGCTCATTGTTCTGTTTACTGATTACAAGCTAATGGCACAGCACTTTAAGACATCCCTGATCTGATCTGATAATTCTGATGTATAAAATATGACAGTTTCCAATTATTTGAAGCAACACTGTTGTCTGAGAATACAAATAATTTCGTAGCATGGACAGCTATGAAACAAACATCAGGTCAGACAGCTGGTCCAATCCAGTTTTTTAATTCTTTGTAAGTGATACAGCCTCTGGGTATTTAAGTGAATTATTTTCTTCATTTTTGTTCACCCTTTGTGTTCATGCTTTGTGTTCAGTTGCAGAGCAGTAAGTGTTGTTTCTCAGGACATGACTTAAGAAATGTCTATAGGTTCTCTTCTTCCCATACTGAGATTCTGTCATCTTTTTGATCACTTTTCTATCCTCTGCAAGTGAACTGAATTTTGTTGTGATTATGCTTAGTTCTTTTTTTATCCTCATCAATTTGTAAAATAGTACACGAGAAAGAAACCTGTTTTAAAATAAAATAAAATAATGGCAGAAACAGCCTTAACTTTTAAGTTGTTATGGTTAGATTACAGAAGTTACGAAGTGTCAGAATAAAGGTTGCCTATGTAGTCTGGTGACAGTTTCTTCTTGAAGCTCTTTCAGTATGGAATTTCATTTTTGTGTTTCAGTACACCTTACTGCATTCAGTACTGGAGTTTCAGGGCTCTTCATCAGGAGAAGATATGTATGTTTCTTCTGGTTCTTAGTGGTTCTCTCTCGGGCACGCAGTCAGACACTCTGTGTGTTTTTTTCCCATCACCTTGGCTTCTTATCCCAGTTTCTCTTGCTCCACATTCTTATGCTTTTCCCTCATTCTGACTTTTTACGTGTCCCCCATTATGCCTTCTCCTACCCAAAATAGAGATCTAAGTCTTGCTCCTAATTGCCTCCTCGTCATTCTTGTTTCTTCTAGTCATATGCTTATTTTTTTTAGTGAGTCTGCAGCTCTTCTTCGTGTTACTGCTCATGCTGCTTCTTCCCCTTTCTAATCACAGCTTTCCCTGCTTCTCTCCATTTTCCTAAGCTAGGTTGCAATGTTTTCTTATTCTTCAGAACAAGTTGCACTTTTCAGCACTGCCCTTCAGTTGTCAGCTTTTGTTAGACATCTTGTCTCAGCTGATGCTTGATCACAGTGACTGGATGTGAGTAAATATGTTAATGAACTACTTTGTCTTTTAACTTCAATTCCAATCCATTTTGGTAGAGGAAGATAGGTGCATTGGAGTGCTTTCTGTTAAACTGTAAATACACAGTTATCAGTGATTGCATGTGAACAGAGATTTTTTGCTGCCTTTCAGAAACTCAAGTTATTTTTAGTTCATGGATGTGGTCAAGTAAATTTCACCAGTGTGGATTGTCTGTTTTCTACTTGAAAATGTGGTAGCTGAAGAGTTATGGGACGTTTTGTAGTTTACTATGTGATGTAATTCCTGTTTTTTCCACCTTGGAAAATAACATAGACACAACTTATGGTGAGAGCTTTTGTGGGAAATACAGTAAGTAAAACTAACACTGTAAGTTTTCTTGAATGAAATACAAATAAATAAATGCAGGCATTTCCTATCTGATTTATGTTTTAGGGTTTTTTTTTTTTGGGAAAATGTAAAAAAGCCTTCAAGTGAAATTTTGATTCAGAATATTGAGTCTTAGCAAAACAATTAAAGGAAGCTGTCTGTGATGTCAAAGGCCATAAAGTGGATACCTTGTTTGAAACACAGGGAGTCATCTTATAGAAGCCAAAAGCAAAAGTTAGTGAACAGTGAATACATCTTCTTGAAGCTGAATGTGAGTTGTATGGTTTCATATTTTGCATGTGTGAGTATTGATATGACTACCTGGCAGGAAACTCACTGTTTTAATCCATGTTGTTTCTTTCTTTTGGAAAGCTAAAGGAACATCAGTTGCTTTAAAAATGTCGTCTTTTTTCCAACATGAGTGAGGAATCACAGAATCACAGAATTGTAGGGGTTGGAAGGGACCTCCAGAGATCATCGAGTCCAACCCCCTGCCAAAGCAGGTTCCCTACAGCAGGAAGATTGAGCAGTAAAATAAAAATAGGAAAAACAGTGCTCAAGTGAATTATATTTTGTTGCTAGATGAGGAAGTGAGCTTTTGTTTCCATTTGAAAGTAGCCTGGGAAAGCCTCACAGAGTAACTATGAAATACTTCAGCCTAATCCTTGGAAATCTGGTTGATTTTTCGGCTGTTATCTGTAGTTAGGTGAAGCTGCCTCATTGTTCTTCGTATGAATTTCACAA
Organism: Centrocercus urophasianus; assembly: GCF_019232065.1. Lineage (NCBI taxonomy): Eukaryota > Metazoa > Chordata > Aves > Galliformes > Phasianidae > Centrocercus > Centrocercus urophasianus. The sequence goes on along the minus strand of NW_024884697.1, from coordinate 4,900,956 downwards.
GTCTTTTTTTTTCTTCTTCTTTTCTTTCTGTTTTGGTTTTACTAATCACTGTCATCAGGCAGTAATGTTTTTGCACAAGTTCTCCAGATTTTGTAGACATTCAGCTTTGCTCACTTCTGTCCCATTCTACCATCTTTTCTACCTTCGGTCTCTTTTTACTATTTTCCATTTAATTTCATATAAAATTTATGAAATCATTTTATGTCATGCAGTAATGTGCACAAAAATGCCAAACTGTTCATTTAAGTATTCACTATAGCCTGAAAAAGGATGTTTATTTTTATTTTTCAGCTGAAATCAAATTACTACTTCCTGTCCTACACTTTTTTTTTTTTTTTTTTTTTTGGAATAGCAGAGAGGTACTTGAGCTCGGTAGAATTTTCCATCTGGCATCATTTGTTAGCTGTATGGATTTTCCTGCCCTAATAAACAGTAGTAGAGTATTTAAAGAGGTAATTTTTGTGTTATTTTAAAGTAGATGGCTGCTAGTATCTAATGTAGCTTTCCCTGGCTTGCTTCTTCCATGGCTTCTCCCACTGTATTAAGGAGTTCCTTTTTACCTTCAGAGCACAGAGGAGAGAAGGGACTTTATTAAACACTTTGGCACTGATGAAACCCTTAAGGTGCTCTGCCAGAACACTTGATGTTCCAGGAGCACAGCTGTATTGATCAGCCTGATTTTGGATGTCAGCTAAATGCCTTTGCCAGCACTGGGACTGTTTTACATAAAGCAGACCACAGATTTTTATGCCTTTCTCTGCTAATTTCTACTTCTAAGTACTGATCTACATAGGATGGTCTTAGCAACTGCAGCCTTCAGAGTATGGCTCATTACTTGCTCTTCTCAAAACCCAAGGTAGGCGTCTATGTTCCAGTGACTGTATGGAGACAGAAGTCTGAGTGGATAAGCAAGCTGCTTATTGTTAGGCCTTCAGAGGAGCAGGCTGTGACATTCATGGAGTAGACAGTCCTATAAGGTAATTCTCTTCTGACATATCCTCAAGCAGATTTAGTAGAGAAGACAATTAGTATTGTCTAGGTTGACTGGAACACTATGAAGGGTGTCTACTTCACAGCAGGTTCTTGAACAGCACAGTTGCTTAAATTCATGAGACTCCTGTGTATCTTCTCAAGGAGCCAGATCTGAGGCAGAGTAGACAAATCTCTTCTTTCATCAAGAGATAGTGGGAAGAATTTCACTCGCATATACTGTTATTCCAAATTGCTTGATGCAGATCCTTTTCTTTCATTTAAAGGAACAGCAAAATTCTTAAAATGCCCAATATTTTGATAAAAGGTGTCCTGGAAAGAGAAGACAGAGATCCTGGGATGGATTTCTTTTGTGAAAGCATAATAGACCTTACAGCAATGGAGAAGGCCTTAACTCAGAGATGAAGTCTTACATCTTAATTTTAAGAAAATATTGCCTAATTTGGAATCTGCCATTGTTCTTTTGATTATCTGAACTATTTTAGTGCCTGGAAACACCTGCATTAAGCTGATTATATTCTTCTTGTTCTCCCAGTCTTTTCCATATTTGGAGACAATTAGCAAAATTTGGATTTTACATCTTCCTTTTGTAAATGTATACCTGCTACTTATCTTTAGAGGTATGTTTCAGTAAATTTGTTATGAGTGCTTTTTATGCAGATATTTATCTAACTTAAATACTCACCTGCAACAGTGCAGAAATATGTAATTGATCTATTAAATAATGTTGGTTTTCTGCTCTTAATTCATCTTTTGACAGCCAAAATATTGCAAATATGTGAGTCAACTTGACTTGTGTTTCTGATGGTATATTTCTTTTCGTTGTGTTTTGTTTCAGAAGAATTTTGGATTTTTCACTTGTTGTTGAAGAACACACAAGTAGCAGTTTATATGATGCACTTCATATTTTAATCAAGTAATTTTTCTGCCTTGATTCTTCTGTGATATGGCCTTACAGTGTTATGAAGGAAAACTGCACTTTTGCACAGAATTATACTAATATAATTAGTATATTATTTTCAGCAATTTGGACCTAGGCTTTGCATCATTTAAAAAATGCTTACTGTTAAAAACTTGCATGCTTTTGTTGAGTCTGACTCAGTTCTGTTGGTTATTGTTCATAGCACAGGGAAGTGTATTTTCTGGAAGAAATACGGAGTTAGGGATAAAAAAAGAATAGATTCCTTTTTTAAAAATTATTTTTATATTTTTTTAGAGAAACCACTTAAACACTTGTGTCACCTCAGTGACCAAGTTTGTTGACATTTCTATTATTTCTCTAAATGTAGATGTTTATGACATTTTTTTTTTTTTTTGTTACTGTCAGTATTACCGAAGTGACCCAGTATTGGGAAGGCAAGGAGTGTGTTTTGTTCTACCATTATCAAGTTGTCAAGCAAGATTTCATTTGAGCATCTCCTCCAAAAGAGGAGGAAGAGAGAGTGACTTTCGGGCAGCAGTTTGAGCTTTTGGTTCAGGCACTTAAATTTCTTTAAAATGTACCTGGACTTATAAACTGAACAAGTAAGATGGGAAGTCACTGATGGAAAATAAATGCAAAATATCAAGATGTCTTTTTAAGAGTTGTTTTTATGACCATTACCATCCTTGAAAACTGTGTTAGAACAGTCAGAGTGCATGTATTCTGGTCCTGAAATTAAGGACTAGACTGCTATTCACCAGAGAGAGCACTTAAAGCACTTTACTCCAATTATATGTCTGCTATTCAATGCATGAGGCTGCTAATGCCTCCTGAAGCAATTATCTGTAAAAGTCTTGTAGTTGAGATTGACTTCCACTGGGTGGTGACCAAGACTTGCTAGAGTAGGAGTAAGTAGACCAAAATTTTCTTAAATATGACTTGAATTTTTTTTATCTTTTGGGGAGCAGTCAGATCTGTTTATATTTGCTTTGCTCCTTTTCATGTTAGGCAATATATTTATCAGCAGCAAACAAGCACCTGATTGTTCTTTTTCCATTTAAATTACCTCCACTTCCATTCTTCTCCTTTCTCCCACACTTTTGCCCTATTTTCTTTGTCATTTGCTTTTTTTATACTACACTATATACAAACCAGCTCAATCACTACCTTTCTTTTGAATGAAAAATAGAAAATCCTGTCTTGCCAGCTCTGTAAATTCTAATATAAACTATTATGTTTGTCTTTGGGGAAAGCCAGTAACTAAACTACATCTAGAAAGCTGTTTTATTGAAGGAATATGGGGACAGAAGACAGAATTCTGCATCTTGTGCTAATATTGTCAGCCTGGGAAAAAATGTGGTTGCCCAGTTAGCTTCAAAAGATAAAGGCAAGTCTGATTGTGGAGGCTGCTGCCAAAACATCTACCAGCTGAGCAGGACAGCTTTGTCTTATGTTCTAGTTTAAAGTGCCTTTAAGCATTGTATGTAAACATCATACGTTGTACAGAAGATTACTTGTCCCAGAAGTACTATTAGTAGGATTCAGAAGGCCCTCTGTTCGTATAGCTTCAGATAGGAATGTATGCCTCTAATGTGAATTAGCTCAGACTTAGGGTTAACAGCACAAACAGATTCAATTTAATGCCCTTGAAAACATCCAGATAAAATTTCTACATGTTCAGATCTCAGAAATGTGAACAATGAGTTTAGCTGTCATAGAAAAGATGATGGCTGAGAGCTGCATGAGAGGCATTAGGCATATTTGGAGTGGAAAATGGGGAGATAAGAGATGCACAGCTTGTCAGAAGAACTGGTGCTTTTGCATGCTTCTCTGGCAAGGTATGTGTACCTCTTAACAGCGGAGATGTTTGTTGTGATTTAATTTCTTACATTTGCTTCTGCACTGTGGTTTCTTTTCCTCTGCTTTTTGCTTCTCTTCCTTTTCTTTCTTTCTTTCTTTTTTGCCTGCATGCAGCATCATGTGTTTTTCTTCCCATTGTTGGTGATGGCAGACTGCTCAGAGCATTCATAGACATAGACTGCATGCTGTTTCGTGCATTTGAGGAATGTCTCCTTGTAATAATGAGCATGCTGTAGATGTGGTTATCCTCCACCTGTTTATTTGTGTGGACTTTTCTAAACTTCAGGAAATTTAAAGAATAAAGTACTTTGGTAGTTCCACTGGAAGTGGCAGCTGCATGCATGCTTCTATGTATGTATGTATCTGTATATTTAAATCAGAGTTAAATATCTTTCTTTTTTTTTCTTCAGTTTATTAAAACAAATTTTCCTTTAGGAATTGACCAGTTTGGGGGATGTCTTTGTGCTGCAGAACCATGGATCCTTATACCACTTCTCTCCTTCCAATGTTTGTTATGGCAGGAGGTGCTGAGAGCTGAAGCCTTTCTTGAAACAGACTTGAGCATGTGCTTTGTAGCTTTGGCTAGTCAACTGAGCATCCCTAGCAGTGTGGCCTTTCCTAATGTTGCAGATGCAAACGTGGTTGATTAAGCAAGCTTTCTCAGTTGCTTCAGTCTGAGGTCAAGTTAAAACAAATTCTGTGGAAGCTTTGTGGCTAAGATTTAGAGCTGTATTTCTTTTTCTCATTGACCCCTCCCTCTGCACATAAACATTATGCCATAATTTTGCTTTCTGTGAGAACTCGAGGCTCCAGTATTACCAGCCTATTAAAAGGCAGAGGCCTTGATATAGTGCTGTTACAGTGCAAAGGTTTTCTTCTAAATGAACTACTGTTGTCTTGGAACACTTTGCTTATTGCTCAGTACATGAATTAGTTCCAAGCTGTAAAAGTTTCACAGCAGAAATGCTAAGACTTCTGATAATCACTTCACACCTGTAATTCATGTTATAACATACGTTGTCTAAACAGGGTGCATTGCATGTACCTAACTGTAGCGTGTCCTTTTACCCTCAGATGTAAAGGAAAGACAACCGAAAGCAGTCTTCAAAGCAGCCTAGGTAGAATGCAGTAAGAATTTTTTGCTGTATTCTCACTTGGGTTTTATTAGAGCTTAATGGTAATTAAGAAACCGTAAGTGCATGAAATTAAAAAAAACAAAAAAACAAAAAAAACCAAAACACAAAACCCACCTTAAATGTGTATTTCAAAGGATCTCATATTGCTCTGTGTGCATTTCTTAGAGAGTAGAAGGTGGAAAAAAGGAAATTTGTTCATGCCTTTAATATCTTTGTACAAACGAAGGAAGCATTGCAGGAACTACAGCAACTGATCTTGTGGTCACGTTTTTTGTTTTTCATATAGTCTGAATAGCTGGATTACAAGGATGGTATTAAAAATCATGTTACTAAAATAGTTATGCTATACTGGGAGAAACTAAATAAAGTGCAGATGCTGAGGAGCCATTTTCTAATAGCATACTATAACTGACATGGAGGTTATACGCATAGCAGCATATGAAGTCTGTATTCTGTGTAATTTAGATGACAAATATGTGGTATGTACCTTGAGTATTGTTTCTTAATTCAGGCTTCATGCTATTTTAACAACTAAGATTAATAAGATTGAAAGCATTGTAACAGGCAGTTTCAATATTGGGAATATTTATTATGGGCAAAATTCAGTTTTATTTAGAAGATAGGTTCTTTAGTTTTGCTTTCCACTGTGTTAGTGAGTGCAAATGGAACCTAAATGGTGTAAATGCCTTTTGCCAAACTGACAGTAATAGACAATTTTGAAGAGATTGGTGCAGAAGAGAGTATGTTGCAGAGCTGTTAAATCATTCATTTGCAGCATCCATGCGACTCATTCATCTTCTGTTGTGCTGGCGATGCACTGTTGGGGAGTGCAAATCTACAGATCCCTGCTTCAGATTTTAGCCTGATTTGAAAACCATGGGCCCCCACAGGGATGGAGAACAAACTGATGCTTTGTTTCCAAGACCCACTCATTGGTGCCTGATGCTAAGGTCCTACCATGTAACTTTTAGTACTCTTGCATATCTTGTGCATCACAGAGGATAGTTTGCCAGGTGTGTAATTATGTAAGAGTATTTAACATCTAGAATCTTACATTTGGAGGGGTGGTGGCTTTTCATGAGTAATTTTGTTTGCCAAGGCATAGCAATGTGTACCATGAGTACTTTCAATGCAAGAGATTAGATTTGTGTATGTTAATACTTGTATGGTTGTAACTGAGCTAAGGATTGCTTGGGGAAAACAAGACTGGAAAGATTTTTCTATAGAAAACCTGGGTAGGCAGGATTTATTATATATAAAATGAAGTTTCTGAAGTTGTTTTTTTCTAAAGGAAAGGATGTTTCTATATAAACTTTGTCTTCCTATGAAAACTCTGAATACCAAAAGAAGGGAAGTTTAATTGTTTGGCAAAATGAGGCTATATTTTTTAAGTACTCTTTATTTAGCTATCTTGTCATGATTCATACCATCATTGTATTTCTCTCTGCTGTCTTCTTGCTACATCCTAGCTGGCACAAACTGTAAGTTTTCATTTAGTTTATATAGCAACTGATCCATGATGATAATTTGTTATGCTGTTACAATAAATAACACTGACCTTGGCTGCTGGCTTTCCTCTGTGTACTTCTAGCATGAACCAGTTACCAGTAATTGAACTCATACTATTGACTGTAAAAATTAATATGGCTCTCTCTCTTAGTGCAGCATTCACATCAGGGATAGAGATGTTTATGTGTCTTCACTCACATGAACTCTATAGACAATTAAAGGGAATTTTAATTACAAATAACTAGAAAGAGTGATGTTAACTTTAAAATCTTCCAAGATCTTAAGTAACTTCAAGGTCTTTGATGATGGAGGAAGATTTGATGGTTCTTATACAAGGAAGGAGAAGGAATTAAAATTATTTATAGCTGTTCTACATGTTTTATTTTGCATAATATTTCAGGGTAGCCGTATTTTTTTCCTCTCTACAGTAGTGCTTTTTTTAATAGGTGCACAGTAGGATTCATTCGGCTGGCTTTAAGAAGTTGTTTGTTTTTGGAAATGCTGAACATTGAGTACGATTCAGATTCATAAATGTAATGAGAAGTATGTGACCTTTTCTACTTGTAATGGGAAAAGTAATGCATTATACAATTAAAGAAGTTACGTGCAAGTAGATGTGATAAAAGACTTTGGCTAAGATCATGAAGGGTGTTGCCTTCTAAGGAGAGTCTGGTGTGGAAAATTCGATGTAAATTGTTCTACAAACAAAAATCATCAATGAATGAAGCACCTCTTTATTCTTTCTGTAGTGGCAGTGCGGGTTATTCTGAATCCCCACATAGCTGATGTTTACCAATGGTTGTTGTGATGTATTGGACTCAGGAATGGAAAGACTTACCAGAAGTGTCAGAGTTCTGTAAATGATGCTGTAGAGTTTGGTGAGATTTGCCCACTGAACATTCGTTTGAGGAATCAATGTATAATTTTTCTGATAGAAAACTGAATAAAATGGTGATTCTGTATAGTGTCTTCTAGTTATGATGTAGACTTCTAATACTGAGGCATTTCCTAAAGAAGGACTGAGGGAGAATGAAGACAATTGTGCAGATGTTAATAAATGTTAACTACCCAGAAAAGTAGTGAGAGAAACTACCAAAATGTCTGCTGGAGAGGTTGTCCGTGTAAGTGCAGAGCTGAGCGCGTGGTTTACCAGAGGCAAACAGTAAAAGATGAGTGCATTGAAGATAGTGGATTAGAAGAGGGATATCAGAAAGGATCTTTAAAGTAAAGAAATTGGTTTATTTAATTAGATGGGGACAGTGCTGAGTTGGGTACGTACAGAATAGGTAATGCAGCCAAAATATTATGGAGAGAAATTTTTTAAATTTACATATTTTTGCTATAGAGTTGTCAATGAGCATTTGCTTGCCAATAATGCATCAGCTTCAGGAGGAAGGATTAGAATGCCTGCTTAAGATGGGAGCCTAAACAAAATCTTTGTTCAGTCTCAATAAAATACTTTTGAGGTTTGACAGAATGGTGACCCAGAGAGAGGCCTAGATAATTGAATTTGTTATTTTTAGTTGCATGACCAACAGAACAAAGAAGACTTCTGTTCAAATGTGAATTTATGTTATTACTGTTCTTATTTTAGGTAAAGAAGATGAATTTCCAAAGAAGCCGTTGGGGCAAATTCCATCAGGACCTCAGCCTGCTATGCTTAATTCCACTCCGATGCTTAATGGACAAAATAGTACTGGTACACAAACAATAAGAAGGACAGAGAGGAGACCATCTCCTGTAGAAGAACCAGAAAATTCACCAAATAACCGAAAAAGAATTAATTCTCTGGAAAAACAACCTTCCTTAAAACAGCAGAAGTCTCGCTCGATAGACACTCAGAGTAGTCAATCTAAAAATGAGGTTGATGCCAGAAGAAAACCTCAGCCAACTGGGCAAGACAACTCAAAACAATATGATAATGCAGCTGCTAACCAAAATTCTAATGCTACTTCACATACAAGAAGGGAATTTGTACCTAAGTGGAATAAACCGTCTGATATCAAAATAATTGAAAAGACTATGAAACTTACGGCGGAGGTGAAAGGAAGGCCAATAAATAATTCTGTCTCAAGCTCACCACCAAGTCCTACAGAAACACAGCCTTTGAATGTAAAACAAAAGATGAGGGTTTTGGATGCTGATGAGGGTAAGCGTGGGTCTAATGCATCACAGTATGACAACGTTCCAGAAGCTGATCATGAGAATGAGAATCTTGTTGAAGAGATGCTTGAGAGAGTTCATCCACAGAGTCCTAGGCATGTAGCATATACTAACAGTCCAAGAAAACAAACTGAAAAAATACCTATTCCATTAAAAATGTCCAACAATTATACCTTTACTTCACAACCCAGATCTCCAAAATATTCATTGCAATCTGATGGATCACCTCATGGACTAAACACAAAGCAGCTGCTGCCCTCTTATAGCAATCCTCCAACTTACCATGGAAATTCTCCAAAGCATATCTCCAGCATAAGCAATACAAGTTCTGTACCTCTTCATTATCATGGGAATCGAACCAGCCCTTCTGGTAGGCCATATGGCTCTTTTATTTCAGCAGATTATTCTCCTGATAAATTGCAAGTGAATTCCTATCCCGTGGGTCGCCAAAATCCTCTTTCACCAGCCCCTACTCGGATAGATGTAGCCCCTGTCGATGCTTACACCAGCAACTTGAGGTCCGCTACAGGTGTCAAATTCATAATGCCTCCAGTGGATTATTTACCAGAAGACAGAAAGTGGCCAGATGCTGCTTACGTGTATAGACATGAACCGTACAGGCAGCCCTGGAGCCAAGATGTTAACAGGGGCCACTTGGATAATTTCCAGAAATACCAGCATTTTCAGTCAACACCTTTTCAAGACCATAGTCTTCCTGCTGTTTCTGTGGATAGCTCAGTAAGATACAGGACTTCACCAGCCTTTGAAGAGCAAGGTTCACCACAATACCAATATTCAAATCCATCAGCCCAAGTCCAACACTACCGAAATAGAAATGATGGATTATCTATGCATGAATCTGTGCTTCTCTGAAAATGTCTGTTCTTATTAAAATGGCAAGATCCAAACCCAGTTATACATTACTGTGTTAGTAGTAGTCCACCTCATTTCTTCTATGAAATGTGGACAGTTCATGTGACTCTGCAAAAGCAACAACGCTATTTCAGAGCTGTTTCAGACTTTTCTCTGAAGGCTAGGTGAGTTCTTAGACTTGCATTGAAGCTATTGAAAGTGATCTGATGCACATAGACATAGCAATAAGATCATATACACAATATGGCTAACACTGTCATTTTCCCTCAATTGAAATAACTTGTGTTATGATCTTTCTGCCTAAAACCTAACGCATTTGTGAGTTTTATTTTGACTGACATTGTTAATGCACTGTATTAAGTATGTGTGCGTGAGTGTGTGCTTGCATACACAAATGCATCTGGAAAAGAACTAAAGAGCTTAAATGTAAATGCATTTAACTTTGGACAGAGGTTGTGAAGTACTTTTATTTCGTATTAATTTTTCTTTGTAATTTATTTGAGAAGCCATTCATTTTGAATGGGAATTTCTGTCATTTTTATACAGCTGCCTCAGTATCCCAGTATCTGTTCTGGGCAGGAGAGATACTTTGGGATTATTAATTTAAATTTATGTGAGAGTTAATTTCCTCTCCTTTGACTACTGTTTGTCATTTTCCTCAGCAAGAAGGAGCAGACAGGCAAGAGCAGAAAGCCAAAAGCATCTCTATAATCTGGCTAAGGAATGGTGCTTAAAATTCAGGGCAGTCTCTAGTTTCTTAGGTGAATTGAAAGTGGATAAATCAGAATGTCATATATGCAAAATATTGGAGCGCAGTAAGAGTAATGCCACGTCCAGAAATGGTGCTGCACCCTTCACTTTTTGCCGTGCTGTGCTGTCAAACTAAACAAATTGGTTGCAAGGCCAAATCTCATAGGTATCAGAGGATTACTGGCTCCTTGATGCTCTCAAGAAGCACACGCAGGAGATTGAGACTTGGTTGTGACTTGATATCCCCTGAGCTGTGTGCATGTGCAGTGTCCTTTCTCTTAAGCTTTGTCACGTCAGTTCTATTTTGTTCCCCCTCCCTCCCCAAAGAGCCAGAAGACTCGTGTCTGTGATTGGGCATGGGCTGCTGAGAGAATGCGTTTGTTTTTTTTTAAACTCTAAAATCAACCTGACTGCTAATAGGAAGCTTAGACTCCTGGTAAGGTGTTTTTAACGAGTGTTTGCAGCTTCTTCTGCTTTGTGTTTTCCTTTCATTGACTGTGAAACGGGGGTGACAAAAGTGCAGGTTAAAGTGGCCCGTGTAGGATGAGCGCCGGGTAGGAAGTGCTGGATGCACCGACCTCTCATTGAAGCCAATGGGAGTTGAGGCAGATAAGGATCTTGCCAGAAGAGGTCCTTGGAGTGCTTAGCAGAGAGATTTTCTGATGCTTAAGGACCAAGCATTTGGTATCACCATCAGTTTTGGATGGTTTAGAAGGTTGTCCTATTATCTTTTGTTTTGTAAGATTTGTTAATTAAAGACATAGAAGTGGATTATTTTTTTTTCCTTTAAAGAATGAGCTTTAGTGCCTATTATTGCTGCAGGTTGGCTCTGTAAGTTTTAAGGTACAGAAGTAAAACAATTTTTACAAATGGAAGTAACATTTACTTAGTATATTTCAAAAACTTTTTGTGTATATGATGTGTCTGATGTAATTTTTAATGAACTGGGCAATTTTATATTTTAAGGATTGCAAACTGCAGCGAAGTAATGGTAGCAAAGCACTACACTGAAACTCTAAAATTGTGAAGATAAACATGACTTGGGATTACCTTAGTTCTGATTGCTTATAGCAGCTTAGAAATGTATGTATATAATACTGTGGCTAAGTGTAATAATCTCAGTGTTTAACGATGGTTCTGTAACTCATAACAAAGCTGTACAATTTATTTGTGCAAGCAACACAAAGCTCCAAAATATGTATCAGCAGTAGTAAATACTGTAGATTTTTATATATAAAATATATACACACTATTTTCTTATGTCATCTGCAACAGTTTTATAACTGTGTATCCAATTTTGATGTGACTGTATTTTTAACATGTTAAAATAATAATAATTAAGCTTCTATTGTTTTGTCTTTATTTTTTCATTGTCTGATTAGCTCGAAACTGCAGTTTTGCTCTTCTCAGCACAAATGATTGCTTTTCACAAATGAGTCGTGTGTATATATATATATTGGGTGCATTTTATTTGTTTGCACATGTTTATTTTTAGGCCAAGCAATATGGATGCAATCTATACAGTGCTTTCGCGTTATTGCAGAAGTAATAAGGTTATTGATTATAGTTTACTGCACTGCTAAACCTTAACCTATCATTTGTGAAAGCTAGGAGTATAAACTGTGATCATAATTTTCTGGCTGTGTTCTAATAATCTCACCCAATATCAATTCAAAAGAAGAGAATTACTGGGATGAGAGACTTGCGACGTTGCATTGATCAGAGTGCCAAATAGTAGCCTGACTATGGCTGTGGTGTTTGTTGCATGTTTAGAGACCTGCATTCAGCTTACAAAAGCCTGGTGTCACATGTTTGCATTGCAAAGTCTGCTTTTGTTTTGTTTTTCTGGACTAACTGAACTGAAGGTACTGATGCCAGTAACAAACACCCTTGGTGCAGAGTGAAGCAAGGCAGTGCTGTGCCAGCATCTTGCTGTGTCTTGCTGGTGGAGGGAATCATTCCCTCATAATGGATTAGATATCCTCCTAAGAGCTTTTCTGTCACTGTTTGCTTTGATCTGAAAACAGTCAAGCAGTAAGTATCAGCATAAAATACTTGAGACCTTTCTTTCCCGTGGTTTCTTCATAACAATTTTCTAAAATTTGCCTGCCTTGTGCCATGTAAACCACAGGTTTCTTGTCTGGCTCTCTTTGTGGTTAGTGAGGCAGTTTCAAGGCAGGGTTTTGGAGAACAAGTAATCTCTCTCCACTAACACACAGGGACGCAGAAGACTAAATAAGGCTGGATGCCTAACTTCTGCAAGGCCAGAAATAAGCAAAATTAAGCTAATTAGAATATAAGAGCAAAAGGAAATGAGTTGTATGCTGTGAACTTCTGTGTTTGCTTTTCCTTTGACTGATACCACACTAGAATAAAAATACAAATTGTTCAGTACAGAACTGTACAGCAGAAGACTGAAATCCTTCGAGTTACTGGGGCCTTGGGAAGAAGTCAGGAAAGACTGCAGTCTCATTGACACTCCTAAGCTTTTCCATGAATGGGATTTGATTATGTGATCAAACTGCTTCTCTCTCTAATCAAACCATGTAGATTGTATAAGTGAAGACAGAAGCCTTCCTTCTCCTGCTGTGACCCCAGGGAAGATTCTTTCCTGACGTCAGTTTGGGTGATGAATTTGAATCATCGTCGCTTGGGCATCTCAGGAAGAAAATATGACTTCAGGAAAATGATCTTAATCTTTTCCTCTCCCCAGATCCAGCTGTGGCCTGCCTGTAATGCTTCAGGGAAGGTGACACAGAGGAAACAAAAAACCCCTTTCACCAGAAGTCTATTAAAGAGAGTATTTCCTCCTAATCCCTGCTGATGACTACCGAAAGCCTCAAAGCATGATATTCTTTGCAATTATTTGAGAATGATCAGATCAATGCAGGCATTTTTTTTTTTTTTTTTTTTTACCCAGGGCCATAAAGGAAGGTCTTTCACAGATGTAAATATCAGTTGCCTCCATAACACCTGACAGCAGGATTAATCCCTAACTGTAAAGCAACTGCTATATCCTCACTACAAATAGAAGTTTTAATAGTAAGGGATTTTAGAAACCTTAGAGGTTGCAGTAGAGAACTGTTTTATTGTTAGGGAAAGATACACCTTTGTAATAAACTGGTTTCTAGTTCCAAAATTAGATGCGTAGTGTAAACAATACTGAAATGTCAAAAGACAGAGCAGCCTTCCAGTGTGAAGAAGCAAATCCAAAGATTCCCTGAGGTACATACACATTTTCCTAGGAGATTTTTCTCAAGAATCCTATCCTGAATTTCACATCATACTCGATATGACTTTGAAATGGACTTGCAAATTACAGACTTCTTTTTAATCTCCCCCTTGGGTGGCATTACATCGCATTCACTAAGAGGAATACTATTTAAAACATGCCATCAAACGCCCACCGTTCCATCTCCAGTGGAGCACATTCTGCTTTCAGTATTTCAGTGAGAGAAAAATGTGAATTTTTTTTTTGTAGCCCTTGAAAAACTGCATTTTTGCAAAGCTCTGTAAATGCAGCATAGTTACAGTTCAGCAGTTACTTGACTAAGTAGAGTTAGGCTCTGTTTAGATGATATGAAATTACTGCATATTTAGTTTGCTGAAGGTTTTTTTTCTTTTGTGGGGATATTAAGACACTCCAAATGCTTTGAATGGCCCAGTTGCAATCAGAAGAGAACTAGGCCAGCAAATGAAATTGGGAATATAATTGTGATTGTTTGTCTAGTCTTTAAATGGTTTCCAAATCTGGTGAGGTAGGGAAAAATGCCATTTTTGGGCTGCTTTGTGCCAAGAGGACTTTCTGCCATGAACACAGTGATCCCTCTCCTGAGTGATTTCATTCCCTCAACCTACGCCGACTGCCTTTGTGCTTATGGAGTTGATAGAAAATCAGTGGTGCTTTTAGAAATGTGCATTTTGAATAGCCTGAGAGTGAACATAACCTGTTCTAGATTTTTTTCCTTTTTAATTTTTTTTTAAATTATTTTTTGAGGGAGTGGAGTATGTTTATTTCAATGTAGATTTTATTGTCAATCTTGTCAAGGTGATTCTTCTGTCTGCTTCCTTCCTCTGATAATGTGCCAACTCTTGTTTTTCAGAGGTGTTGCGATAACTTTTTGCTGCTATTTGTTGGGAACATGATGAAGCAGAGATTGCTGTTCTCTCGCCTCTCTCTAGACAGCATGCAAATCAAAAAAACAAACAAACAAAAAACCCCACATTGTTTGCATTCTCAATATTATAGCTGGTCAGAAATTCTTCAGGAAGGCTTTTCTTACAGAAAGGAATTTAATTTAGCAGTAGGTGAAGGACACGGCAGTGTAGAGGTGCTTGTACAGTCTCTGCAGTCTGAAGTCATAGTTTGCTTTTGCTCAGCACTGAGCACCAAAAGCTGTATTACTGTCAGGACCAATCAAGTGTTTTTGCAAAATGCTGTATGGTGCCACAGAAATGTGCCAGCTCAGAGTGGCAGTAGGTCAGATGTAGCTACAACAGGCTTGATTTCCTGGTGATACGTTGCTTTGTCAGATTTTTCTGTTTGAAATGAGTCGGAGAATTGAAGCTGGTACTTTATGCCAGGATATCTGAGTTCTCTTTCTTGCTTAGGAAGGCTGGAAGTAAAACTTTCTCATTCACACCATCCAGACTCAAAGCTCTGCATTTTTCTGTTCAGCAGTATCTTCTGGAATCATCTGCAGTATCGTCCCTTAGGAAAAAACAGATCTCTATAATTTTTGATAACAGAAAAAAGCTCTGCTAGATGATTTAGTCCAACCCGTGCCTTTTTTTTTAATTTGATTTTATTTTTTTAGCCTTTCTGTTTCCCATACATTTTCTGCAGTGATAACTCTGACAGCATGAGCTGTGTGTCCCTGAGTGTGATGCTGAAGTCAATAAGTGATGTGCAGTACCAGCATGAGACAGGTCATGTAGCATTTCTAGGCAAGTTGGCACCCAACTGTGAAAACTGAGGTTTTGCAGTATGGTTAAGTGGAAGCTTTAGTTGCTGAAGAGTGTACTTGAATTCATCAGCAATGTGTGGGTTTTATGTTAAAAAACACAAAGCTTTCAAGCAAAAGGGTTGGATTCCTGAAGGTGGTGTTACTTAGCTGCCTTTATGTTTGAGACTGGAGGTGGGAGTTTTGTGTAATGCGTTCCTTCCTCTGAAAGTTAAGGAACACTGGTGAGTCCAGTGAGAATCTCAGTCCTCCTGAGTTAAATTAAGTCAGTTATGCATGTTACTCATTTTCAAACTTCTGGACACATGCTTGGTGTGAGTTACCCAGAACAAACTGGCTATCTTTCTTAAAAGTGGTTTTAAAACAGTCCCTTGACTTCAGTCTTCCTTAGAAGCAATACAGTAGTCAACTTCCAAAGAACGTGGCTGTGTTGAGAATCTTCATTTGTCGTCAGTTAATATTCTGGCCATCAGACATCCTTCATTTATTCATTCTGTGTCTGTAACTCTTGAAATTTCACTTCCAGTAGAGGTGTCCACCTGTTTGCTTACTTCAGTGAATGACTTTTCTTTCTAATGCCATCTTTCCATGGACTACCTGCTCTGTATCAACTCATAGCATTCTCAAATCCATCTCAAAAGTCTGCTCTTTGTACTGCTGTCACTTTCCTTCAAATGAATCACAAAAGGAAAGAATAGGGTAAGTGTTGAGACAATAAAACAGATAATTAGCAATATGAGTATCATAAGCCAATTATAAATGCTTTCAGAAGGCCTATCTGGTGGTTGTGTTGTGCTTTCTGTCTCCACAGTAACTACATCATGAAAAGTGACATCTGCTGAATCTGAAGGACTGGGATGTTAAGTGGCTTGCTGCATGTTTCCTTAGGCGATACCATGTGCGAGTGGGAAGTTATGCCCCTGATTTGAGAGCTCTCTGCTGGCCAGCACATAGGAACCAGTCAACCTTTGTTGGCTGGCTGGACTCGGTGCTCTCCATAAATATTTAATCATACGTAGCTACTAAAAAAAGGGGAAACAGTCTCTCAATCACAAAATTAGTACGCTCACAGCTATAGAAAGTCATTTGTAGCTGCTGGAGTTCACCCATTGTTCAAAGCTATACTTCAACCTTTTTGATGCTGTAAATCATAATTTTGCTCTGTAACGTGTAAAAATGTAGCATTAACCTCAGGTGTTCTCTTTCCAGTGCAGTTATGCAGCACGGCTGGCAGCATACATTCTGCCTCTGGCAGTAGTTTTACTGATGTGCTCAATTTCTGTTGAGCACGCCTGGTCTTACAGTGAATGAAACGATTCCCTTGTCTGCTGGAAGGATTTTCACAAATGCCTCCCCTCCCAGCTCCCTGTGCTCTGTCTAAATGACACCAAACACTAATGAAAAGGGGAAGAGTGTAAATTCTTTCTGGCTTAAACATCTGCAGAATCGGGCTGCTGGAAGTTGTGCACTCAGGCCGCTGTCCCCGGAGAAAAGTTCTGGGAGTATAACCTTGGGCAGGGAAAAAAATAATGTTGCTCTTTAAATACCATTTTTAGAAAAAAGCACATGACTTCAGTGGATGGGTGGGGTGTCACCCTGTGCACACATTTATCGTTGTAAATGTTACATCTGAAATGCTTTGAAACGCTTTCAAATCCTGTGGTTTTGGGCACATAAGCAGATCAGTTTGGTAACCCTCTTGTTATGCTCCATAGGAATGGTCAGGTGGTATTTTTCCCTCTTCATTTAAGTGGTTTCATACAGAGACCTTCAAGTTTCAAAACAACATTTCATGCCACCTTGATTATTACTTTATTGTTAACTCTAAATTTAGACTCCCTCGTCTACCTCCCCTTTAGAAGCGAATCATGTTCTGTTATTTAGAATGACCCTAAACAGAGACTTCAGATTTCCAGCTGGACTAATGGGGCTTGTAGGAGGGAAGCCAAACTTCCATGACTTCTAATTGCCGTCAGATTGGATTAATAAAAGAAAATTACTTAACTACCCATCCACAGATGGAAATTTAGCTGTAACTTCGAAAAGACTTGCGTGTCAGCTGCTAGCAATGTAACTGAACTTAGTGTTTTTAAAATTTGTCCTGTACTGTATGGTCCTCAGAGAACCTTATGCAGACGGATGTCCTTGCGTCGTTTGCTGGAGGGAGTTCAGCAAATCTTAGCTGGTAAGTTGGCCACGTCAGGAGATGTCTCCAGAGGTAAGCTTGAGTCTGTATTTCCATCTACAAGCCTAAGCCACAAGCTGCAGAGGTCACTGGGTGACAATATGTAATTTGTTATGGGCTTTATATTTAGAGTAAGGAAGGTGAACTGCCTGAACTCTCATCTTGCAATTCTTTTGTCTTTAAGTAAGGCAGCGGCAGTCAGTTGTCCGGGGTTGGAATTGTTTCCAGCCATAAGGCAAGCACTCAGCGATGATGCGGTGCTGAAGGAGAGCTCTCCGTGACAGCGCTCCTCAAAGGAAGTTGGGTCTAATTATTTCAAATGACTGAAGCGGGTGAAAGAGCTTCTGTCCAACTTTTCAAGTGCTTTGCACCCGCTATTCTTCATGGAATTTGAGGAGCCAAGGTCCAAACTACTTACAAAGGCGAGAAAGGAATCCTCTCTGTTTATCCTTGGCATTTAACAGATGCTCAGTTTTACCATTAGCCTATAGATGACTTGCTTCACAAAACCTTCCCAGTTGCATCGTCTGTCCGTTGCTTATTTTTTGGTGGTGTTAACACCAAAACCCCGCTGTCTTTTTATTTAAAGCTCTGTGTGTGAATCTTGATATCTCTTAGGAAGAAGTTCTGTCTTTGCATTTTACCTTTGCTAGGAAAAAATAATAAGCACTTCTCACCTTAACAGGACTCTTAAAGGATGTCTGCCATGGTTTTGCAACTTTTAATTCCAAAGGAATCTTTGCAGCTGCACTTCATTCTGCTGAATAGAATGTCTCAAATATTTTTATCTGATCCTTTTGTGCTAAGTCTAGTCTGACCTTTTGGGCTTGTTTTTGACTTGGGGCATTGTGTTTTGGTCTCTAGCTGCTTTGTTGTTCCTCTGCCAACTAGGAACTGAATAAGACTCACAGGATGCTTTGAGGTGGGTGTACCTCAATTTCTCACTATGGTGAGCTTGCACAAGATGAGAATGGCTTTTTGAATTCAAAAAGCTTCACTAGAACGTCAGCTAGAATACTTAGTTATTTTAATTAGAATTCAAGGTGACTAAGAGAATTGCTAACATTTCTGCTTTCCCTGCCCTTGCTTGTGATGCCTCTTCCTGTTCAGAGCTTTTCCATCAGGACTTCAGACAGCCTTGTGGTTTTTCAGCACCGCTGCCTTGTCTTTTCTTGCTGAGATTTCACTCTCAGCCCCTTCTGCTGCCTGCCCTGATCACACCCATCTTAAGCTTGCAAGCTGAGAAACCATCAGTGCACAGCCATGGTTGGTGCAGCTTTGAAAGGCTCTTCTAGCTTGATCTCTGTCCAGGTTTTCCTGCTTTTTAGCTTGTGCTTGGTCCATTCTGGGGGAAAAGAAGCCTTTCTGGAGGATCTGCAATCTTCCAGGAGTATATATGGAGTGCTTGAACCCACTGAGGTCAGCAGAACAGGAACAGCTATCAGTAAGAGTCAAGCCAAAACTTTGTTGTGCATGAGAGAATTTTTCATCAGCAAGGTGAAAAATACATCAATTTTTGCCTGTTTGGGCTTGAGATAAGATGCTTTGGATAGGGCTTCATGCCTGTTAGGAATGCATTTTGTGCTGCGCTGGCACTGTACAGCAACCTCTTCTCACGTTTGATTTCCACTTTTTCTTTGAAATTCCCTCTCCTTTAATCTTTAACTTCATTCAGGTTTGTGTTTGGGGGGTTTTTGTTTGCTTGCTTGTTTTTAGGGCTTTTTTTTTTTTTTTTTTTTTTTTTTTTTTTTTGAGGGAAGATGTTTACTTTCTGCATGCAGAGATCTGGGATGATGCTTTTGTCTGTTCAGAACCACTGAGCCTAGTGTTGGTTCTCTGTGAGTTTCTGTGCCTGATACCAAATATTTCCATCTCTTCAAGTTAGATGAACCTGCCACTCTGTGATTCATTAATTCACTCCGAAGAACATTCTTTAGGAGTTTTCTTTTGTGAAGTTGTTGTCTAAAAGCACATATTTGAAATGAGATTGCTATTGTAACTGCTCCAAGAGGCTCAGAAACCTCGTAGCCTTGACATCTGAAGTTTTCCAGAAGAAGCTAAGTGGGCTCCGTTTGAAGTGGCGGAACAATACAAAGATGCAGCAGAAGGGAAATGAATTCTATTAATCCTGACAAACTTCAAGAATCTTATTATATCTCTGAAAATTCTTTACAGCTTTGGTTCAGAGGTCTCAGGTATAAAGGAGCATTGAAATCAAGGACGATGATGCCAACAAAGACTTAGGGAAGATAGAAGACCCAGACCTCCTGTGAAAGTGAGACTTCTTCATTCAAGCTTCTTTCAAAGAAATAACGGTAATAATGAGAAAAGCTCTCAGCAACATCTCTAATCACAAAGGCTGAGCAACTCTCTGGCCTCCAAGGCTGAAAGGATTTCTTCACTGGCAGTTAAATATAGTCATGGGCAGTTGTCATACGAGTAGAGCATATGACTTCACTAGTCTGCAGATTCTACAGCATTACTTGATGCTGTACAGGCAGGATCCAGCTGTGTGTATGCACATACACAGGAATTACTGGCCAGCCATGAATATCAGTTGTTTCTCAGCAGTATATGGTATTACTTTTATGGATAATGAAAACCTTGGAGAAAAGATCTGTTGTTCAGCTGTAAAAAATGGAAACAAGTCAAGGACACTTAGACATCTTCCAGTTCTGCTTTTAATTGCTGCATTTTAAAACTCATTGCAAGAGATCTTAAACATTGTCTTAGATAATATATTTCCAGAGTAGAGAGTGGATGTACAAAGGCACTGACTAGCAAAGAGCCACTCCTCGCATCCAGATAAGAATACAGTGGTCTACTCCTTTAAAACAGAGCAATATAAAAGAGGTATTTCTTAGCAGTGAGATTTAGTGATGAGTTCATGGTTCCTATGGTTTGCAAAGTTGAGGACGTGTGTGTACTTTTCATGTGGGTATCTGGATGTTTGAGAAGAGAGTAATTGATCTTGTGTATCTTAAGTGCCCACACAGAGCTCCTTGGGAACAGCTCTGTAGGGGCTCACCTGGCCATGCTCCAAGGCAGCTTCCCAACCCTCCTTCTTCTAGACCTTGTTGAAGATACAGGCTGTTTTCTGTCCTATATCTACAAGCTGTTCTTTTCAGATATGTAATTAAAACTGATTTTTATTTTTCATTTTTTCCTCCCTCAGCATTTTATTTTTAATCCCCAATACAACTCCTTTGGCTCAGTGAGTGTGTTAATACCATAGAATCGTAGAACAGTTTGGGCTGGGAGGAACCCACCCCTACCATAGCAGAGACATTTTGTCCAGACATTGCTCAAGGCCTCAACGATCTGATTTTAAACCCTTCTAACGATGGAGCACCCACCCGGATAACCTGCTGCAGTGTTTTACCACCCTCAGAGTGAAGAATTTCTTTATATCCATTGTCTATCTAGCCTCCTCCCTCTTACAATTCAAAACCTCTGCCCCTTTTCCTGTTCTTATAAAATATTTGTTTACTTTTTAATGCTAAGTAATCAGGAAACTAAACACTCGTTTCTCAAGGAAAAAAAGACAAACTGGATGCAGGCCCCTATGACAGAAGAGAATCCGAAATTATTTGGCTTCTGATTCTTGGTTGATAATATCTTGAAATCACCTCTCCTCCTCCCAGAAGGATTTCCTTATGTCTGGTTATGTTCAAATGTATTTGATTGTTTTGTGATCCTTTGGAAAAGAAAAAAGCAATGTATTTTGTAAAAGCAAGTTCTGATTATTCTTGGAGTTTAGATTGTTTGGATTGAATTCCATAGTCTCCGTTATTATTTGTCTATATTTTAAACCTGGTTGCACCTCTCTGCCACTTCTCTTTGCTGTCTATCATTTTCTGCTTATTGAAAAATTAGTTCTTTGTAAGTGGATGATTTTTTGCAGAACGTGTATTCCTAGGTATTTCTGGGTTCTTTTGGTTGGTTTTGTTTATTTTTGCTGTCTGATGGAAGACTTTGAACAATTTACTGGTTTTGTCAACATCTCCTGGTCTGAAAGTTATGTTCCCAGTTAGGTATGCCAACAATTCCCTCATGCTTTGAAAAATGCATCCTTTAAAAATTCCCAGTGCACATGTCAGCAGCGTGCCTAGCCACACAAAGTGAGCAGCACTAAGTTGCAGTCCCAAGTACCGTGGCCAATTCTAATTCCTCGATAAAAGATTTACTCCTGGGAATGTAATCCAATCAAACTGTCCCTCAATTTCACATCATGAAACCTTTTTTTCCTCTTTCTCCAGAAACTCTAACTGTTGTTAGTTGGTCACAGGCTATGTCCAGCAGTGCCTCCTTGTGATAGATTAGCTTTTCTTTCTCTATGTTACAGATCAATTTCTAAAGAATAATTCAGCTGATTTCCTTATGATACATGGTTGTGTTACAGGTGCCAACATTTTACTGCTTATAGCATTTAGCATTCAAACATCTAGGAGTCTGAGAGCTATAGGGTGGACACCTGCCTGTGAAGAGCTAAATGAAAGTTGATAATGAATTTGAGAGGCAAATAGCATAAAATTTTTTCTAACTGACCCAAGATTATGAACCTAAGTAGAAAATGAAATCTTGCTGTTAGTGTAGTGCTAGGAGATCTTAAATTTGATATTAGAAAAGATAATTAACAACTATGATTTTAAAACTAATCATATGCATGTGGAAGTGTGGCTCAACTAATATTTATCTGAAATGTTTTGCATAACAATTGCTGGGTGAACTTTAACCCTAATCAATGTTTCACTGCAAACTAAGCTATTGGTGTTTTGTCCCTGCACTCAGTCGTTCAGGTGAGTGCTGCTGAACGCACCCATCCACCACTGCTCACTGCTGTGGTCACTCAACCAACGCTGATCTCATGTCTAGATGTAGGTAGGCTCTTGTTCTTTCTTCTTTGGCTGCTTCTGGGATCACAATCTCCTGCACATTTCCACTGAGTGTGTTGTGTTTCACCTTTCCTCCTTGTCACAAATAGCCATGGATTATATTTTGGCATTTTCCCTTTCTATAAACCCCTTTCTGTAAAAGGTTTCACTGTGTTTGCTAACTAGAGCTAGCTTAGGTTGCCATTCTAATGCACTGAGTTAATAATATTTGTACCAGGCAGCTTTTTCCTATCTCCACATTGCTGAAGGATTTATTGTCTCTTACAGTCATATTACGAATCTTTATAGTTTAGAATTTGTCACCAAGAAAAGGCTAATTCCAGATGTGGCACTGTAGATTTGTGGTGTTGTGCAAAGCGGAAGTTATTTTTCATATTTATTAATATTGCTACAGCCCAAAGGCAAGCTGTGTCTGTGCATCACAAAATAACCTTGAGAAGATGAGCGAGATTTGTAATGGCTTTGGTCAGTGTCTTCTTAACCACTTGGAGTCATTTTGTAGATGAGCCAAGGGATTTTCATTTCCATACACAGATACCACCTTCAGAAAGCATCTGACCATGAGGGATTGGAAGAACTGGATGTCCCACCGGTGTGTCCGCAGTTCAGAAGTCAGTACAGAGAGGCTGGGAACAGGGCAAACCCCCATGTGGTGGCACACAATAAGGACACAAAGCAGGCATCCTTTCAGTTCATCTCTCATTCATTCCTGCTGGCTCTGGGGGGTATTTTTGTGCTTTTAAATGCAACAACAACAACAAAAGGTTTTGGTCAGAGGTTTTTCTGAAATTATTTTGTTGGATGCATTTGGGCGGATGAATTACAAAAATTCCAGAGTCACAAGGGAAAGCACCAAAACATTTATCTTATTTTAAATATATATATACATATATATATATTTATTTCCATACTTTTGGTTAGTGTTGCTAGGAGTCTTTATGGTGTGGAAAGAGGGAAGAAAACTCTGAGGATTTTTGGTTTTAACCCTGACCTTAATTATTGAACAACTTGAATGAAGATTTCTATATGGGGATTGCAGTGTTTTGGAACAGGCTTTTACACCAGTAGCTGAGCCTTCACCTTTGTTTATGTGAACAACTGTGGTTTGCACTTTTTACCTGTAGCAGTTCATTTAGGGGTATTTCCACAGGGCAGCCCATCTAAAGGTTTGTTTGGAGAAAACCAGTCTTTTAGGAAGCTAGTGATAATGGAGCTACTGGAAAACTGAGCTGCTGAGAATCAATTGCAAGTTCTGACCACCTTTGGAAAGCTAACTGTGTTGCACTGACTTGACCTCCTTATGTGTTCACTTGTTCCCTGAAGTGTTGCTTTGAAGTATCTAGTAAACAGCCCAGATCCAAAGAAGGGAGCAGATGGAAGATGAAGGGCATTTGTGGTGCAGCAGGAAAAGCAGTGTTGTTGCTGGTTCTGTGGGGGGAAACATACCTGGAAGAACATTTTCTGAGTGTCCCGGGGGCTCCAGATGTCTACAATCAGACTGGCCAATTGCTTTGGGGCTCAACCATAGGAACAAGGCAGGTGGCTTAGTTAGTTGCTGCAGAATGATGAAGGTCTCAGGAGTCTGAGGCTGGTCCTGGCTTTCCTGCTGGGAGAAGTATTCATAGTGTCTGAATGCTTATGCATGCAGCAAAGTGGCTCAGTGGAGCTTTGTTATGTAGCACAAGCTGCTCTTGCTGCACATTGCTCGGGGATAGTCCCACGTTTAAATCTTGCCACTGTGACCCTGTGAATTATGCAAGGGGCTGGATACCAGAAACTGAGCTCTAATTCCCAACTCTCACGTTGGCTCTTGCTGCATATTGTTATAGGTGAGTTATTTCAACATATTCTCTCTGTCTCCATTTCTTGCCTATACACTGCTCATGCTATCGTTGGGTGATGCAGCAACATCACAGATGTAGTGGGATATTTGGGTAGAAAAGTGAAGAACGACAGCAGCATCCCACTTTAACATTGTGCACTGGGATCTTTCAATATGATGTTTATTTAAAAATGCATCTGCAGCAAAACATTTACCAAGCTCACAGTATATTTCAGGCTTTATCTCACTTTAATAAAAGACAGAAGGTATAGGGAAAACATTTCAAATTATCATATGAAAGACAGTTTAAGATGAAGAGGAGGTTACAAAAAGAGTAAAATAAGCTATAATTTTCTGTCTAGAAATGCTAGTGCAAAATTATCACTCAAATGCAGTCCAGCATGGTGGCAGTTCAGAGCTCCAGGGGTCCTTATCTCCCATTTCTCATGCAGAAACTGCTGCATATGTTGTCATCAAGAGCAAACCAAATACAGCCTGAGCTGCTGCACTCATGGGCGTCAGTAAGAAAGGTGCTACCAGGTGTGGCTTTCAGCACGTCTTCAAGATGGTATGGAACCTGGTGTTATTGTACTGCAAAAGAGAAGGTGTCTTCTTCTCTGGCCTCATGGTGGTAGCTCAAGCCTTCAGCTTAGCTAGCATCATAATGTAGTGGTCAGAGTTGAAGGTTTGTCCATGTCCAGGAAATCCAGGATCATCCCTTTCCTATCCCAAAAGACAGCGTACATCACTTTTCCCACTGAGGGCTGCATTGAACTTTTCCTTCAATGGGGAATTCACACATATCATTACTTCATGGACTGCCTGCCACTGTGTTCAAGAAACATTTAGATGTTGTACTGAGGGACATGTTTCAGTGGGAAACACTGGTGATAGGTGGATGCTTGGACCGGATGATCTTGGAGGTCTTTTCCAACCTTGGTGATTCTATGGTTTTGACTTTGGATCACAGTGATGACACCATGTTTCATTACTGGTAATGATGCAAACCAAGAAACTGTCACCGTCAGCCTTGTATTGGTCCAGTAGGTCCTAGAAACTTGCATATGTTCTTTCAGTTCCCGTGTGGGCATTCGTGGGACCCGCCTGGCATGAACTTTGTGATTTTCTAATGTTGCCACCATTGTTTCCAATGCGTTAAAGCTTATATTCAGCTCCGCACACAGTTCCCTGGTCATAATCCATGAATACATGTGGCTGAGCTGACAGACATTCTTCTTTTCGTAGTGTCACAGCTCTGCATGGCTGTCCAGAGCGTGACTTGTCTTTCTTATCACCGTTATCACTGCTGAAGTGCACATCCACTGCCTCACTGTGCTCACATCCACTATGTGGTCCCCATAAACAAATGTCAGTGGTGTCATTTTTTTCCCTGTGGAGGAATTCAGTTCCACACCTTTGCTTCGTGTGCGCTTCCATATCAGACTCCATCGTGTCAGACTGCCCCTCTGCTGCCATCTGTCACGCAGCAACAAAACGTAACAGGATATTGCTGGAAAGGCTCAACCCCCACTGCCACACCACCAATAGTTGCTTCTGACATCATGGGCCGACAGAATAAAACAGCATGTGTTACTTTCAGAGCAGTCGTCATATCTTGTGGCAGAAACCTAGATTCTACTCTATATCTATATATTCTGAATTTAAAAGAATACTGGAAAAAAATCTAATTGGAATCACAGTTTCCTGAATGGTTTAAAATGTCGTCTAAGACCAGGTTCTGTTCAGCTGTTCTCATGTGATATTTTCATGGTGTAATATTTGTAAGTGTAGCAGAGCCAACTGTCACAAAAGACAAAGTCTTTAAGCTGCTAAGGTGGCTACATAGAGCATACTGGAAAAAGTATAGGGAAAAGAGAGAAGAATAAATTAGATGGTTTGAATACCCTTAATTTAAGTTGAGGCTAGTAGCACTGATATTTGAAAGGCATTCAGCCTAGTAGCTTCCCTCTAATGAAGCATCTTTGTTGTGGGTTCTGAGGATCTGAATTCATTTTCTGCACTACGGAAAGCTGTGTCACGTGGGGCCTGGCATAAATTGCTTTATGAGCTGGACTGATGGGTGCAGGGCCCAGATTTGGGGGAACACTATAAGCATGTGCCAGGTTTCCATTAGCAAAGTGAAATCAGGTACACTTCAGACTTTTCAAATTGCAGGCCTTCTCTGAATTAGGTTTATGTGAACTGTGGAGGTGCAGGCAAAATCCACAGAGGAGATGAGCAGTGCTCTGTCCCAGGCCTGCTGTATTCTCTCGCAGCTGGATGATGGGGCCCCTTAAAGCTGCCTTGGCCAAGTCACGCTGTTTGTGCATCCTTTCCCTCTGTCCTGTAGTGGAAATGTCACTTTGGCGTTTATGTGAACATAAACTTATGCACTGCAAGGTGATTCATGGGGTAGGATATGCAATGCTCCCTTTGGTCTCTGAATGTTTCAGCCAACTGATAAATAATCAAGAACCTTGAATGTTCCTCTCTGCCCATCTGTCTCATCAGAACACTTTGTTTGAATAGTGGTAATTTATTGGTGAGTGCATTAAAAGCCAATCACTGTAATGTCACGGGCATGAATTACCACAGTATGTTCTGTCATTTGGTGGCTTTTTCAATGCCAAACATCAGACTAATCCCTTTGTGTGTGTGTGTTTTGTTGCTGTTGTCTTTTTGATCCCCTGCATTTTTAAGCAGGCTAATTAAATATTAAAACTGAAAAATAACAGTTGTTGTTTTTTTTTTTCCTTTTTTCTTTTTCCCCTTCTTCCAAAATCCACATGCCATTTCTGACGAAAGCTTTTTGGGTTAGGAGAAATGGTGGTGGGGGATATCCCTCCTTTCTTTCCTCAACCTCACGAGCTTAAGTCCAAACTTCTCAACCTTAATACCTTTGTTATCGTTATTTTCAGATTGCCTCGGTGAAGGCTAATGCAAGGAATGCCTGTGGAGCCAGGTCCTTGAAGGATAGCTCTGCAAATTGGGGTTTTCTTCTGGAAGGTCAGAGTTGCAGAGTCTGCCTAGGTTGGCCTCCCCTCCTGGCAATGACTGCGCGTCAAATGATTGCACTCTTGAACCATGAACTCCAAGGCCTGCACTCCCACTGCTGCTTGGCAGGAAGAAGAAATGATTTTTGTATGGAATTAAGTAGTCTTCCCTCTTTCTCTGATTTTAAGAATAATTTTTAAAAATTTTTTTCCACCTCACATCTTCTGAAGTTAGTTCTACTCCCTGCGAGGCTGGCAGTCTCCAGAAACAGTTAGAAAGAGACCCTTGAGGGCAGGAGCTTGATGGTCTTGCAAAAGATATAATTTTAATCTCATAGGCTGTCTTGGCACACTGCATGAAAACAGGCTTTGTCCCTGGGATGAAAAGGGAGGGCTATAAAGCCAAATTCTATCTTACAGTGATTATGAAACAGGCTAAAATGCCACAAAAGGCATGACTAAATGGGCTTTTTTAATCCATGGTCTTATCAACTTTTAAATGCAGGAGAGAGGAGAAATTCTTTGTATGCATGTTGTCTGTATGCATATCCTGTCCTGCATTACACGAAGCTGAGGCCAAAGGTTTCAATGGCTTCTCCTTCCTCCTACTTGGCCTTTGCCTTCTGCCTTTGCTGGCCTCTGTGGGCATCTCAGAGGAGCAGTGCTGAGCTCTGCTCACTGTGACAGCAGCAGGACCCAAGGGAAGGGCATGGAGCTGCATAAAGGGGGGGTCAGAGGTGTTAGGGAAAGGATCTTCACCAGAGCATGGTGGGCAGCACCCTTCTCCCACACTTCTCTCTCGCTGGACATGTTGTCAGTCCTTTTTCCACCCTGACAACGGGGCTGCTTCAGCTGCCAGCTCCAGGTTTGGCCTGCCCTGTCCTCCCTGACCTGCAAACATCCTCCACGAACCCATGACAGCCCTCCTCAGGCACAAACAATTCAGAGCTTTGCTGTTCTACCTGGGCCCGCTTATCATGCTGTGGTACCTTGATTTAGGAGCTGTTGTGCTGAGGAGCAGCTTGGCAAACAGTGGGTTAGCTTCCCCTGTCAGTGTTGCATACACACAGCTGTGCCAAAGATGGGTATGGGGAGGGAGCGATATTGCACTGCGATAAGGAGAAGCTTTTAATTCGTTTTGTCTGTGACCTGACTTCAGGCCCTGTGGCTGTCATGTCAATCTCGTGGTCTCGTCTATTAGCTCACTGATGTAAGCTGCAGTGACACGTGTGTGCATCAGATTGCCCTTCTCTGTGGCTTCAGGAAGGACATTGTGGAGAAGGGGAATTACTTGGGGATTTAATGATGCTCATCAGTTATTTCTGTTTTCCATTGACATGAACTCTGGTTTATTCCAGCATTCAGAGGGCATGTGACTGTGCACGTCACAAAATGTGATGACTTTATCCTAAGAGGGCAGATAATTTTGTAGGAAATCACGCCTCTTCTCTACTGCTGAGGCAGCAAATGTGCAGAATCAGTACATGGCTTGCTGAATCATCCCTCTATCCTCAGTTCTGGTGAGGCAACACCTCAGCACCAGGTTCAATTTTGGGCCCCTCACTACCAAAAACGCATTGACCTGAATATGTTGAGAGACGGGGAATAAAGCTGTAAAGTTCTGGAGCACAAGTCTTATGGGGAGCAGCTGATGGAATGGAGATTGTTCCTTTTGGAGGCAAGGATGCCCAGGGGGAAACTTGCCCTTCTTTACAACTGCCTGGAAGGAGGTTCTGACAAGATGGAGGTTGCCCTCTGCTCCCAGGAAACCACGATAAGATGAGAGGGAATGGCCTTAAGCTGTGCCAGGGGAGGGTCAGGTTGAGTATTAGGAAGAATTTCTTCTCAGAAGGAGTTGGTGATGCACTGGCACAGGCTGCCCAGGGAGGTGGCGGAGTCACTGTCCCTGGAGGTATTCAAAAGACATGTAGATGTGGCACTGAGGGACATGGTTAGTGGTCAGAGTGGGGTTGGGTTGGTGGTTGGACTAGATGATCTTAGACATCTTTTCCAACCTTAATTGTTCTATGATTCTAGGAAGTAATGCAAAATGCAGATGTGTTCCTAATGAAAGAAACTGGACAAGGCACATCCTCTATGCTGTCTCAGAGCATTTATCATTGGCTGTACTACTTTCTCACTCTCTCTTAAGCCCTGGAGGCCCTCTGATGCTGAGGCAGTTTGTGGAGGGGCTGTGGGATCCTATCTTATGTTCCAAAAGAGGTGTCTGAGCTTCTGGGTCACAAGAGGAAATCTAGGCAACGTGTCTACGTCCTAACTGAGAAACAAACAAGGCTGGTCAGGGAACTCATGCACAGAAAGCCCTAATTTGTAGATCCCAACAGGCATGTACATGACATAGATGCTATCCACACAGTCCTGCTGAGACGACAACATTACTGAGAGCAGTTGCAAAACTCCAGACAGCTGGGTAATTACAGTGGCAAAAATTATGTGCTTATGTCCCTTCAGGAGCCGCAGGTGATAAATGTTTTGTGGATTGCACTCCTATACTCAAAAACCCAAGCTCGATTTGCATTTCCTGCAGTTCATCGTGCCTTCAGTGGGCACAGACTTGGGACATGGTCTGGGCAGGCTGCTTTAGTTTTGAATTAACTCTTCCGAAGTAATCCAGGTTCTCCTGTATCCTTTTCGCAGGCTGGCCCAGCTCAGTGTGAGGGGAGCTCGGTGTGTGGTGACTCAGCTGCACAGCTGCCCTCGAGCACAACGGGCTGAACAGTTCATGCTGTGCGCTTCGTCTCCAGGCATGTTGCTTCCTGAAGTTAAAAGAAAATAAAAGTAATGCTTCATGGAAAATAAACCTTTACAATTTAGGTCTCCAGCACCATCTGGTCTTCCATCTTCTTCTTTACCTCTTGCAGGATAACAATTCCTATACTGATGAGATTGGTGTAGTGTAGAGTGAAGTACAGTCAAAAGCTAATCTGTTTGTGACTGAATAGTAGAGTCCTTATTTCAAGAGGTTCTTACAGACAGCTTTTTGTCAGACTGATGGAAGATGGTGGGAATGGAAGAGATCTTGAGGGGAAATTATGCAGATCTTCCTAGAAGATCCATTCTCCTTTTCTGTGGTGCTTTTGTGTAATGACATCTGGCATAGATTTGGATTGTAATTTTAAGAAAAATGTTCACGACTGAGCAGCCAGTTTGACTAAAAGTTCCTCAGGATGCCATTGACTTAGGACTGACAAGACACCTGAGATGGATCATAAGCTGCTCAACATTAGCTGCAGAATCTAAAATGGAGAAAACCTGCAGATGAGTAATAGTGATCCTGGACTGCTTGTATTATCTTTGAAAGTATGTAAAGCTACACATTAAAAGCTATTTATTACTATTTGTTGCAGGACAGAGATGTAGGGCAAACACTGCTCCTCAGCTAAAGACAATTCTTCATTCTTCCTGCAGAAAAAAGATATATTTTTTATTACTTTTTGTAGGGACCGTTCCTACTATTGCATGAATACTCCATTTCAGGACCAAGTGTTTCCCATTCTTATCTCAAAATAACCTTATACTGTTTGTTCTTTTAACCAATTTTAAAATAATTTTTTATGAATTTTCCTGCACAAAGAGCAAAACTAATTAAGCCAGGTGCTAGCCATGTTCACATGCAAGGCAGCAAGGAGCATGTCCAGGAGGGAATGAATGGTAAAGTAAAATATAAGTGACAATGAAACTAATAAAAAACAATAGGACAACATATCATATCCATCTCCAAGTGCCACCACTTGATTCTGGAAGTTCTGACATTGATTATGTGTCTCTTAGAATCATAGAATCACCAAGGTTGGAAAAGACCTTCAGGATCACCCAGTCCAACCATCCACTGATCACCAATAGTTCTCACTAAACCATGTCTCTCAACACAACATCCAAATGTTACCTGAACACCTCCAGGGTCGGTGACTCCACCACCTCCCTCGGCAGCCCATTCCACTGCCTGACCACTCTTTCAGAGAAGTACTATTTCCTAATGTCCAACCTGAACTTCCTGGTGTAACATGAGGCCATTCCCTCTCATCCTATCACTAGTTACATGATAAAAGAGGCGGACTCCCAGCTCACAACAACCTCCCTTCAGATAGTTTTAGTCTCTCTTAAGAGAGTCCTTTTTTTGCTACAACTTTGATGCTGTTCAGTGTCCCCTCTTAGACATTTTTTATGTTGAGTGAAAGCGTGAAAAGTTAGGACCTGAAGTCCTGAGTTACTTCGTTTATCATCTACTGGGCCTAAAGTGACTTTCTGCGGTGTGTGTGTGTCTGGGAAGAATATTTTCCATTCCCTTTCTGTGAAGTGCTCTGATCTCCCTGAGCCTTTTGGAGGTGAGGCAGATTCTGGATTCAGTCCCTGCGGTGTAAAAGCCTCAAAACAAAAGTTGATGTCAGCTAATTGTGAGAGCTGAACTTATTTATGGTCCTGGCCTTCAGAGTCAGAGCCTTAAAAGTCTTTTAGTGCCTTCGGGGATCTGTGCACAGGATACCATGGTGATGATAATAATATTTGGAATTCAAGTCTTGTCTACTATGATTTAGCAGCTGGAATGGGCAAGCAGCTGATTATGACCATAATGGAAATCATGCCAAAAACCTGCACAAGCACAGTTTGGAGTGTTGGCTTTTTAATCAGGCATATAAAACTCTTGTTATCTTTCTTAAGCCTTGCTGGAAACAAAATTTGGAAAGAAAGCTCCTGTTCAATATTCAATGTCCCTGTGCAATCTGAATCTTCACCTATACAGCTGCCTTTCAGAGAAAGTCCTCACCAAAGGAGGAAAGACTAAAATGTAAATTATTTTCTTGATACTTCTATCTGGGACATCCATGTACATCCACCACGAAACCAAAGCTAAAATGCAGATGATTCCTACTACGGATCTGTATTGACATTGCTGGAATTAGGCTGAATCTGCCACTGTTTTCTCCAGGCTCTGGGAGCAACCTAAAAATTTATGGTGATTTTTTTCTCAAGTGAAAACAACTATACTCATTAGCAGACCATGGTAAATGCCAACATAGCACTATTGTTGCAGCACTGACAATATCTGGGGACAGTTACTGCTTTTTAAAGGATCATAGAATCATAGAATTTGTACATAGGATGGATGAAGGCACAGCCACGCGTTCACTGCAAGCTGTGGATGAGGGATGCGATTGTTCCAAGAGGACCAAGAGGCCCATAGGCTCCTAATGGCATTTCATAGCTGATCTGCCCTTAAAGTCGAAGAGCTAGATTTCACAAAAGACATGAAGAATTTCCTAAGGTAGCGAACGCATTTAAAAAGCAATCCAACTTCTTGCTAACGAATAAGAAACTCACCAAGAAGGGGCTTGGAGGAGTAGATTCTAGTGCTGAAATCTTTCTGTTCAAGCACAGGCTTTGGGCAAGATGCTTTAGCTTCCCATGGTGCTTCCCATTAGGATGAAAACACCAAAGGAGTGATCATCTCCTCACTGCAGTGAATAGATAGGTACATGCAGAGCTGATTTTCACCACCTAACTTTTTAGCTGGCCAGATGCCAGGCAGCTCTAGTTCATAATGGAATTAGTGTGTGACTCTCTGAGCTAATATATCCAACTCACAGGATTCTCTGCAGGATGATATCAGACTTGGGACCAAAGGCAGCTCATGTTCAGCCAGATCATAACACAAGTCTATCAGCCCCAGCCACGTGGGATTCATCTGAGCAAATAAACTGGTTGTCTAGTCTTGCTTTGGCACCGCAGGGAAATTGGCACATTCAAGGCATGATTCATCTTGCCCCGAAGACGATATCTAAAATAGGTCAGATGAGTATGCTGTAAAAGTGCCTGCTCCTCTTCACAGTTACAAAGGATCAGAGGCTCAGTAAGATGCAGATATCTCTGGTGTGAATGTTTTAAATTAGGCAAGACGAATCCTGTCTATGCTGTATTTTTTTTTAAAATGCTGTGTGTGATGGATATACAGGTCTCAGATTGGAAGTACTTGTCCAATTTAGAAGTATGGTGTCCTTAAGGCCACTGAAGAAATGCATATTTGTGCTGAGATGAAGTCTAACCCAAAGTTCTGATGTACCTTTTCCTACTATTTAGTGGTTATAAATTGCCAACGTTTCTGTGTTTGGTCCTCTCCATCACTTTTGTTCAGTGATTGAATTCAGTGCCCAGAGAGGTGGTGCATGCCCATCCATAGAGACACTCAAGGTCAGGCTGGACAGGGCTCTGAACAACCTGATCAAGCTGTAAGTGTCCCTGGTCATTGCTGGGGTGTTGGACTAGGTGACCTTTGAGGGCCCATTCCAACTCAAACAATTCTGATTCAGGGATTCTATTCTATTGTTTCAAAGATTTAACAGATATTCCTGCAGATTTCTCCCATTACTTTGTTATCATTGCGATCAGGTAGCGCACACATTTCCCTCTTCCTCTATAGGACATGTAACAAGGACTTTGCTTCGAATTCATATTTTTCTTCCTTCCTTTCTGTTTTTCTCTTCTTTGTTTGATATCAGTCTGTAAAGCTTGGATCATACCATAGCTAGAAAGAGATCTTTTGAGTAGTTTGGTGCGTCATAAATGTAGATTTTTAATCAATTTGCACTAATAGCTATGGAAAGAAATATAACAAGCTAGGCCCTTTCTGTCTCTTTCTCTTTCTTACATTCGAAAAAATAAATCTGAGCAGCGACATAAGCGAGCCTTGTATAATTACTCTTCCATTTATATTTCTAGACTTGTCAATCTGGCAAGCATCGCAGAGCAGGATTAAAAGCTTTCTCCTTCTCTTTCAATCAGAGATTTCATTTGCTTCCGTGTTGTACAGTAAATATAATCAGCTTGGCAGGAGATGGTTTTGTTTTCAGAAATGTTGGCTTCCTAGTCAGGGGAGTTCTTATTAACAGCCCGGATAGAAGTCAGTTGCAAAGAGCCCCAGCATGCAGCCCGAGGCAGAATGTATGGGGATGTGGTTGAAATGGGGTGCCTGGAATGTGTCCCCCCAGGAAGAAACCCAAAGGTCTCTGCTCCCCGTTAGCTGTGCAGGGATTTAGGAACTGCAGAGGGCCATTCAAATACATTGGCCCACTAGCCACTGGTCAGTGCTGTTCAACAATGGCCCACTGACAGGGATATGGGAAGTCTATCACTTTTTGCTTTGGACTTGTCCCAGTTTGTCAAGAAAGGGAGGTGCTGTGGGATGGTGAGTGCTGTGCTTGGTGGGGGTTTGGACCAAGTGTCCACCTGTGAGAACTGTTCGTGCTTCGGAGTGTTGTATAGGAGAGGAGTAAGGGAATGCTCAATGAAGAGTTCTGCTTTGGATGCTTAGATATCTCTAAGCCTAGACAGCAGCAGTACAGGGAGTTTTAATTGTTGTTTTCTGAATGGTTAAGCACCTAAATTCTGCTTGCAGCTTATTTCAGTCGTCTTTGTCTTTTTTTTTCTTTTTTTTTTTTTTTTTTTTTTTTTTTTCACATAGACTTGCAGGCTCAATTTCCAATGCAAAGTACAATAAAAGGGAATTGGAAATACTTTGGTTGGTCATTGACGACAGCTGGTATGCAAATGTAGACTTATACTGTCTCTCATTACAAAGAAACCTTAAGTGCTTAACTTTCTAACTTCTACATGGTCAGACCCACAGATGCACCCATACTTCCATGCTTTCACAGATTGTTGTTTCCTAATTCTGCCTGCAGATCAGAAAGATGTCAGGTTCCTTGCAGTGTAACTTCTTTGCCAATCCTTCATTAAACAGAAAACCAACCTGCCCTTAAGCCCAACTAAAGTTTTTTCCTTATCTTTCCCAACTTGTGCAATTGCTTTACAAAAACAGTGTCAATTTTTTTAACCCCCTGACTGCAAAACTCAGCCTAAGCATCAGTGTTTTTGTTTAAGCGATATTCTGTGATGGGTCCAAGATAACTGTGAAGATGAGAGAGGTTTGCATTGAAAATATGTGGTCGTCAGTGGTTGTGCTGACAGCTGGGGGGCCCTGGTGGAGATGTGGCCCCAGTGGAGATCTGGTTCATGGTCCTGAATCCACACAGGGAATCCATCTGCAAAGGGAGAAGCCATTTTATAACCTGCATGTAGTCAGTGTGATGGGTTCTCAGGGCTGACAACAGAGCTCTGCTGCATCCTGCAGTGCATTGAAGAAATTCATAATTAAGAACAACCCTGCAGCATAAAGCTCATGGTTAAAGTGGAAAACATAAACTGGATGGGAGAGGATGCCATGCATAGAAAAGCAAACTGGTTTTCAGTGCAGGTGAGGTTTTTAGTGTTTTGCTGCTGGTATTGGAAGGGGAGAAAACAGTGCTTGAAGTGGGGTCCTCTGGAGAATTCAACTCCTGAAAAGCAAGCATTAAAGAGCTGAGGGGGCGAGCAGGGAGGCGAGGCTGCAGTGACAGCAGCAGGCATCCCATCCTGCATCCCACCCAGTGAGGCGTGCAAGCTGCTGCACAGCCCTGCAACCAGCCAAGAGTGAAAGGAGCCAAGGAGCCAGCCTGGGAGCCAAGCACAGATCCAGCTGCCACTTTTGGGGAAGGAGGAGGAGGGATGGACTCGGAGACTTTGCCATGCTTGGCACACGAGCCTGACAGCCTGGCCAAGCGTGCCCCTCGAGTGCCCTTAGTTGTAGGCAGTGCTTCTGAAGCAGATAGATAAAGAGGTTGTATGGGGACCACTTCCCACACAGCAATTAACAGGAAGAGACGACACCGAACGAATATTTCAATTGCACGTACAGGAGGTGCCAATATGTTTTGCTATTCTGCAATTGTGTTCTGCGGGTGCCAGCAGGGCCATTACAGTGAAGGGTCTGTTCAGTTGGCATTTCCACTGGAAACCTAATTTTTGAAAGGGGTTATAATTCGGCCATTTTTAATTAACGAGGGGATTAAACTTGGCACATGGGTACTCAAGGGCTGTTTGTTGCTGTTTTAATTTATTTTTTTAATCCAATCTGTTAGGCTCATCTCAAATAACGTTCTTTGTTTCCACTTAGCGGGGACGACTTCAAATATCTTTATTTGTATATACAGACCTGTATCTATATGTAAAGGAAATAAGATTTACCGAAGTGCAGAATTACACTTGGGGGGGTGGGCAGGTTGCTGAAAGATCCCTTATTCCCAAGGTGCTGTAATTCACATACTGTGCCCTCAAACAGCGTTTGCGTAAGAAGTTGCCAATGGTTTTTTTTTTTTTTTTTTTTTTTCTGAATGTCAGACATGACTGAATTGTCTCCACTTGGAACACAGATTTATTTTTATTTTTTCAGACTTAGGTGTTAATCGTGTACACAGTATTTTGATAAATAAGCATTAGTAGCTCACAGCTACTCACTAAACCAGGCAGCTTGTTTATAACTCATTATTACAGTATGTAAAACCTTGACAATACTATGACATTGTAGTTACATGCCATAGGCTGGATCATTCTAAACCCTAAGTAGTGCCACAAGTCAGGTCTCACAGTATTCCTCATACAGTCTTCCCTTATACAAGCTTCTGATTTTTTGCCTCTACACCATGTTTGAGTCTTTCAGAAGAACATTTACAATATGTAACAGATACTGACATGACTTGCATAAGTCGGTTGCTCAATCTTTGCATCAGAGGCATTTTTTGGCCTCACCAGAAGTCACACATTCGATCAGTAAGTCAGCAGCTTTGTCTCAGCTTTGGCTACAGGCTCTGGGCAGCTTCAGGACTTGCTGAGTTTGTCTGGGAACCACCACGAACAATTTTTGTCTATCTGTTATGTCTTTCAGGTTGCTGGACTGTGACCATCCAAATGAGATCTGTCAGCTGGTTTCCTATCTTTGGCAATAGGCAAAATGGAAACCTGTAACATGAAGCAGGTAAGTTACAAATAATGGGTTGCTTTTTGATTTCTAGCACTCAAGGTGGGATTCAGCCTGAAAGGATACATACTTTTGGTGTCTTTGTTTATACTTAAGCCTTTAATCGCCCATTATTTTCAGTGGAGAGAAAAACGATAGAGAGAACAGCAGACCAGGCACTGAAGACTTTATTTTTTTGACCAAATGCAGTGGTCAGTTTAGAATAGCTTAGGTGCTTAGGATCTGTATCATATCTACCAGCCTGCACCTAACCTTGGCTTTCAGTGGAGGTGAACTTGCTTCATTTTCTCCACTGGCTCTGATGGGAGCCTAGACACCAAAATCATAGCATCACTTCAATCAGGTGACTCGGAGGTGAGATGCATCTCAGGCATCATATCACCACCTTCTTCATTTTTCATATAATACAACCCGAATGTTTGGCTCTTGGAGGATGCTTTGATTATAACCACAGTGACAACTTTTTATGTGCAATATATATTTTACATGTGTTTCTAGTGATGTTAGTAGTCCTGCTGCAGCTCTTCTACCAGTCATGCTCCCAGACACAGTTTTTGGCCGACCATTGGGCTGCAATACAGGGCAAAATGCATAGGGGTAGGTGAATAAATCTGTGTATATTTCTCAAGTTCTTGCACCTTTCCTGGCCATGCTATGGGCAGCACTGAGGGCTCATTTTAGCTGGTGGTCTGCAAACTGAGGAAAGAGTGTTTTGCGTGTGTGTGACAGCGAGCATAGAGTTACCATGATGATTATGATTAGTGTTGGCAATACAAACACCCTCTGGACCCATTTCATTCCATTCAGAGGTGACATAACACCCAGAAGTTCAAAACACTGTTCAATAAATGCTACTAGCTGTCTCATATATTCTCTGGATGGAAAAATGCCATGGTGGTTTTGTTCATTTCTCTGGATAGCAGTTGAGAAGGAGATGGAGGGTAAGAGCTTGTTGTTCCCCTTCTGGAAGGGGGAGGGCTATTCCTTACTTTGGGATTTAGGAAGGGTATTTTTGCAGGGTGCGTGGCAATTTGCATGGTCTGAGGGTTGTTTTTCTCCTACAGATTGCTTTGTTGTGGAGCAGTGAGGACATTGTTTGAACGGGTACAGCAATTACTGTTCCCTGTGTGATGGGTTTGTCATTTGTGGTAGTGCAGCTCTCAGGGTACGCACGTTTGTCAGTTGAAATTTTTCTGCAATTTCCTTGACAGGAGCTGTGAGCGACACATGTTCCCTGGGGAGTTTTTCCACTTTTTTTTTACTATTCTTTAGGCCTCAGTGACATTTTCCAAGTCTAGTTGTTGGAGCCTCAGGTTCAAGTGTCTACACTGCCCTGGACCACATCCCGGCAGGGATAATTTGGCCCTTTGACCTTCAGCAGTGAATACATTGACTTCTGCAGCTCATGGCATGCATCATGTGGGATAGAGCTTCTTGTGTTAAACCTCATGGCCCATAGTGGAAACCTCAGTCATTAGGTGCTCAGCGCCAGCATCCTTTCTCACCCTTGTAAATCCCAACAATAGCTTAAAAATGAAAATTAAAATGAAAATCAAAACCACTTTTCCTTTCAGGTAGAGATAAATATAGGCTTAAATGTTTTAATCTTTGTTGATACAAAAAGTAGATGCATATAACTCCAGCAATGTTGGTTATTAATGAAAACCTTTACTGTAATTTTCTTGGTAAAGTCATGGTAGTTGACAGCATTGAGCTGCAAACACAAACTACATTAAAACAGTTGATTTTCTGAGCGTATTAACATTGTTTACAGTTCCGTGGCCTGAATAATGACATGTAATTGCAAAATCTCTGTTCAACTGTGAAAATGTAGATGAGGTAACTCTCTCCTGACCCTTACTAAGAGTGAGGGTTACTCCTGCTAAGCGGGGTCTCAATGGACAGACTATGAAATTTTCTCCATTTTTTTATGGTGAAATGGAAGAGGAAGCCCCTTTTTTTTTCAGCCTGCATCAACACAAAGGGTTTGATTTCTTGGTTGCCCCTGGGCCACCTGTACTTTGTGCATGAGTGTAAGTTAATTCCTGGGCTTTCAACCAGCTCATCCTCCCCAGCGTGCAGCCCTGAAGGTTTCTCCAAGAATTCCTTCTCAAGTCATCTCTCATCTCCACAAAGTCTGGCCTTCTCCACCCTACTCAGTCCTTTCTTTCCAGCAACCCTCATACTTTCATATCCCCATGATCCATCCCAAACTGGAATGGGGTTACTTAAAGCCTTTTGTATTCCTGGCTAAAGCCTTTGTATTTCTAGCCCAAAGAAGAGGAACTGATCTTGCTTCAAGTGAGAGGCACTGTGTATTAACAATGTGAGATCTTCATCTGTTTTGCTGCCTTCCTCTGCAGGGATGCCACAGGAGCAAGGCAATAAGAAGGCAAATTTTAAATCACCTAGGTTCCTCTTGCATTTGACTCCTAGTGCTAATGGTGTTGAACTGGCCTGATTTAGCTGGTTTGTAAGGGAACAGGATCAGGAGGAAAATTATGGCTTATATGTCAACGACTATATAAAAAGGGAGACCTATCTTATCTCTCTATTATTATTGTTATTATTATCATTATAATTTGACCAAAAGCCAACTGATGTCCCTTCATTATGTTATTAAAATCAACTCTTTCCCTGTACACAGCAATCTACAATCCAGAGAAGATAATGAATTTTTGATAAAGATGTGCTGATAAAGTTGTTAATTAGTTACTCATCTTTAAAAATACAGCTGCAGGCATCTGTAGAGATCTCTTTGTTGGAGTAGATGGCTGAAATACGTAGATGCTGATTTCCTCTGCAGGGATCTCACAGCATTCTGATTTTTCTTTGGAACAGGGTTCATTTTTTTAGGTCTGTTTTACAAATCTATTATATCAAAATATGATGTTATATGTGCACAAGATGCAGGCCTCCACCAACATCGTATAAATATGATATTTGTTGCACCAAATGACGTAGTCTAGAGAGATCACAGGCATGGGCTGGTGGTTGGATTAGGTGATTTTATTGATTGTATTGAGTTGGATTCAATGATTTTATGATTTTATTGATTTTAATGATTCTGTTATTCTATTATATGTAAGTGTGTCTATGATTATTTACTTATATATATAAGCAATTGAATTCACAGATATATGTGTATATATGCATTTAGATATGCACAGATTTATATATACACATAGATATTATAATAAAACAATGCTGCGTTACTTTTTGAAATTAAATGTTACTTTTAAAAATAGTTATCTCTAATTTGTTCTAGGAACTCAGCATGTGAATCGCAAACTGATCTTTCACTTCACTTAAAATCCATTATTAATGGTCTATGGAATGGCCTATGGAATGGTCTATGCAGTTTGCAAGCTTAAGTTGTGTGCTTTCCTATGCATCAGGCTGGGTATTAGGAAACACGTCTTCTCAGAAGGAGTGATGATGCACTGAAACAGGCTGCCCAGGGAGGTGGTGGAGTCACTGTCCCTGTGGGTGATCAAGGTAAGAGTGGATGTGGCACTGAGGGATGTGGTTACTGGGCATGATGGGGATGGGTTGATGCTTGGACTAGACAGTCTTAGTGGTCTTTCCGACCTTATTGATCCTGTTATCCTCTGATTCTGCCTGAACTCTCAGTGAAATTTACTTTCAATAGCTATCACTTGCCATTTTAAAAAGTTGCATAATCACGTCATCAGTTCATATACAAAACATTTCCTCTAAATTTGATTATGGCTGTTAATATTTTCATTGGCTTCACACCCACAAACTGCAAGAAGAACAGGTGGCAAGTTTAAAAAATAAACTTCCCTTTCAACTACTTCACCCAAGTGAATGACAAAAACAATAATTCGAAATCACTTTTTTCCTAGGCCTGTCCCGAGCAACAACAGACTACCTTCCTTCACTACAGCAGTTTGCTCTTTGCTCTAAGATAGTTAGAGATCACACAGAAGATTTCTTATCAACCCAAAAGTATTGTGTCAGTCTGAGGTCTTAACATTTCATTTCACAAAAGAAAACTGAAAGGTTTTATTCAGAAAACCTCAGAAAAGGAAAGAATAAATTATTGCAAGCTTTGGGAGATATTTCTCTGCTTTCTTTTCTTTTAAAAATTTCCTTTCTGATTCCAACCTGTTTGTTGAATTCAACTCAAATCTGAATAATGCCATTGGTTCACCTGTTACTGCACTTTCTGGGAACAACTTGTCCCCCTTGAGCTCACGGGCTGACAGAGGGAACATTGGGTGGTGAAGTGCAGGCAGGCATTTGGGGCTGGGGGTGTCATTTTCACAAGGCCAGCATGAGTTCAGCAAAGGTTGGCTGTGACCTAGAGCAGTTGCCAGCTCATCTGTCACGGATGTACAAAATGTTGGTGGTGACATTTTTCATCTGTCAGGAAATGTGCTATCCCAAATGTCACAGGTCATTTTTTTTGTGTTTTTTTTTTTTTTTTTTTTTTTTTGCTAGCTATGTCTAGTTTGCAGTTGTAATGGCCAAGGACAGTGAAGTTCTTCTCACAATACTCACCTTCCTTTGACCCAAGATTAGCCCATATCTGGCCATTGGATTCTGCTTCTTGTCACCAGGAAGTGTAACAGCACTTTTCCAAAACAAGTGGGGAGGAATGAGCTGTGGGGCCACAAACACCATGCAGGTCCCATGCAGCTCCTATATACACCATTTTTTTCAAACTGCCTTGGGAAACAGTGTCCTCGAGGAATCTGACTGTTCCAAATAAATGTATTCAGCTTAAAAAACCCATCCTTACAGGGAGCTGCTCTTTCCCAGAGCCTGAGCCTTCCTGAAAACATGGGAGCTTTGGGAACATGTCTCTTGTTCAGTGACAAGTCCAAATGACAGCTCATTAGTGATGTGATGAGTGATGGTGCAGTTTCTACAGCATCACCGAGTTGCATGAGGGAAGATAGATGCTGGAGTGCATGGGGTCACAGAAGCACTGGGTTGAGTTTGGACTGGCATGGGACAAGATTATGTAGATGCAAGACAAATCAGGGGTGCTCTGAGGAACTGGAGATGAGAACAGAATCAATTCCCACCCAGCAGTCTTATTGTAGGCCCATTCATTAACTCAGTCCCCACTATCTGTCCCTCATTCTCTTCAGACATGTCGTCAGCCTTGCCTAGGCCTGGATTGCCAAATTCAGACTGTTCTCACAACACTGTCACACAATGTTTTCTGTGACTAATTGAGCCCCATTCTTATACCCTTCATGGTCAAGGATGGTGCTGATGGGTGCTGAAGGCCACCCAGTGTCTCTGCAGGCAGGGGGAGACTGGCAGAACTGGAGGGACAGGAACATTCTGGCTTATTTTCAGTACGTGTATGTATGATTACCCTCTGCAACGCACAGAGGTTCAAGGCTGGCAGGTGGGTAAGGACTGCCTCCTTGCAGACCCTGAGTTGGATGTTTGGAGATCCTAGAAATCCTGGCCAAAGGGCTCAAGCTGTGTTCAGTTATGTTAAGAGGGATCTTAGCATATTGAAAACTGATCCAACTGTGTGCACTGTTCACAGATAAGAGCTTTTTTCCCAGAGCCATGGCTCATGCAAGTCCATAGGGTAGATGGATATTGCCTGGGTCACTAAAGGTGATTTTGCACTATTGTCTTCAGGCAACGTGAG
Source organism: Centrocercus urophasianus (assembly GCF_019232065.1). Classification (NCBI taxonomy): domain Eukaryota; kingdom Metazoa; phylum Chordata; class Aves; order Galliformes; family Phasianidae; genus Centrocercus; species Centrocercus urophasianus. The sequence goes on along the minus strand of NW_024884697.1, from coordinate 4,858,382 downwards.
CTCTGCCTTGCTGGCTGAAAGCTGTCTAGCAAAGGATGCCTTTAATCTGTACCTCATTATAATGGTCATATGACTGGTTTAGGGCATGAACAACATGATAACAAGGTATCCCAGGGTGCTGAGGACTCAGTGGAGCTGGTTTTATCTATGGGCTGAGGGAGAAATGAGTCTTCTGGCTTCAGATTTGCATAATGGCTTTTACACCTTTAAAGAAAACAGGTTGCATATGTCAGAAAGTTCACCTGAGCTACTTTTTCAATAACAAACACAAAATACACAAAATACAAATCATTTGCTTATTTGTTTTCAATCTAAGCCTGAGTTAATTATAATCATAAAAAAGATTGAAACATTAGATGAAGCCCTGCCTTCATGTCTGTCAATGCAAGGTAGTCTGGGAGGGAGCACCTCTCAACCTACTGAGAGCCCTTCCTGAGAAAAAGTATGGAAAAAACACCATGAGATGGTTAGGATTCAATAAAAGAGATGTTGGAGTGGGATCTGGGAAGAGTAGATTAGCCATCAGGCTCTTGCAAAGTTGGAGAAAAATGAGGCCAGCTTCCACTGCTTCTTACCCATTTGCCTGAATCCTCTCTTTGAATTCCAAGCTTTTTGGGATATGGAATATCTCTCCTCGTTCATTTGCACACTGCCTTGGAGCTATTACTGTAATAAGCAACATTTCCATTGCACTGAAAATGCTTCAAGTCTGGAAATATTTTCTGAAATGGATCAGCAACTGTTAAACCCAACTGCTATATTTTTCAATAAATGATCTTGTCAAATAATTAATTTCAGCTTGATCAGAACTTCACTTCGAACCATTCCCATCTGAAGGAGGTCAGTCCTTTTAAAGTTATTTTTTACTTTTTTTTATTTCACACAAAATTTATTTTCAAGTTAAGGATATTGCCAGTTAGGGAATTTCAACAACATTCTGCTACCGTTTCTGTTTTATTTTGATGCAGGAACTGCTGATCTCTGTGGCTATGAGTGGCTGGGTGCCAGTTGCACTCACATATTGCAAGTGGCTGAATTTTAGTAGCGAAGTGAGAGATCCCAGTAGCCATTAAAGTCAACGTTCATCAGCAGTTACCTTATTATAGTGGTTTAGAGAGTGCAATTTTCATTTCTTGAAGAAGAAACTGCAGTAATACTGTGTCTCCTCTATCATATGAGAGTATACTGGAGCTTCCATTAATCACTATAAGCTGCTGAGAGATCATAGGCAGAACAGCACTTGAAAGAGCAAAATACTCTTAACGTTACAAACTTAAACGGGGAAAACTCAAAATTGCTGTAAAAAATCAACTTCAGAATTGGAAGGTATAATTACCGTATGCTGCTTGTGACTGGGATTTCTTGAAAGGCAAAGATTAACAGATAGAGGCTGTCTTGGCTCACTGTATTTACTTCATTTCTCGCTCTTGGTCAAATCAATATCATCTGAGACACAGTCTTATGAAGACATTGGAGGTTGCACTCTGGTAAAAAGTAACCAAATTCAAGCACAACCCCTCCTTTTGAATTTACATTTTCAGGTCTGGGCAGCCATACCACAAAATGCCAGCAGGAGAGGTGTCTGAACGTCCACAATGAAGCAGGAGAAAAATCAGCTTTCCTAAATTGCCTGACAATCCTCACTTGGGATTACTTTTCCTTTGGCATGTGCCACAGTAGGAATGGATAGCTGGGAAAAAGATCAGTGACAACATAGATTCATAGAGTGATTTAATCATTAAGGTTGGAAAAGACACCTAAGATCATCTAGTCCGACCACCAACCATGCCTACTAACCATGTCCCTCAGTGCCACATCTACATGCTTCTTGAACACCTCCAGGGACAGTGACGCCACCACATCCCTGGGCAGCCTGTGCCAATGCCTCACCACTCTTTCTGAGAAGAAATATTTCCTACCACCCCGCCTGAACCTCCCCTGGCACAACTTAATGCCACTCCCTCTCATCCTATTACTGTTACTTGGGAGCAGAAGCCAAACCTCACCTCACCACAGCCTCCTTTCAAGGAGCTGTAGAGTGTGATGAGGTTCCCCCGACCTTCCTCTTCTCCAGACTGAACAATCCCAGTTCCCTCAATCTCTCCTTGTAAGACTTGTACTCCAGAGCCCTCACAGCTCTATTGCCCTTTTCTGGACACGCTGAGGGCCTCAATGACTTTTTTGTAGTGAGGGGCCCAAAACTGAACACAACACCAGAGCTGAGTACAGGGGGACCATCACCTCCCTGCTCCTGCTGGCTGTGCTATTTCTGATATAGGCCAAGATGGGAACCAGCAGTATAGAAACTATAACCTTTATAACTCAAATAAATAGATCCTTTATGCTGATGTGTCCATGGGGTGTGTGTGTGTGTCATGCCTCTTATTTTTTGGCCTCTTTAATGATTTTTGTATTGCAGGGCATTTTCAGGTTGTCCAAAGAAGACTGGACACTGTAGGCACTATGTGAACTCCTAAGCTGAGTGGTCTGTTTCCCAGAGGATGAGAAAGGACACTATCTGGAGGCTTAATGTCTCCTTTCATGGCTGTGTGGCCAAAATTCACGACACAATATCTTCAAATTCCTGGTGGGTGTCAGTGTGCCTTTTTTTTTTTCTTTTTAATTGCTTACCCCTTATTTATCAGCTAACCCTCATTTAAAAGGGTTTGTCAGTCTGAAGAATCTGCTAACCATGTTTGTGCAAAAAACTTGGGATTCAGCTCCTGCAGTGCCGCTGAGTGCCAGGCACCAAGCAAAAAAGTACAAGGTTTGTGCTGTGTCATCGGCTCCCTCTGTCACCAGGTATTATTGTTTCTCCATGGCTGGATGCTTCTATCTTTTAAAGCAGAACAATCAGGAATAAAGAACGCCAAATGAGAAACGAACTATGAAGGACAAATATTTCCATTTCTGCACAAATAACCTGTCCTTGTTAGCCTTGGGTGATGGTCTCTGTGCTAAAAGAAAAGAAAAAAAAGCCTTATCCAAGTACCTGGATGAACATAACACCGACTGCATGTTTGCTAGTGAAAAATAATCAGTTCCTGGCCTACATGCCCAGAAATGATCATTGTCCTATGTGCTTTAGCATCCTCTGTAGGAAGCCCATTGTTTCCACCCTATTTCCTGTTTGAGGTTTTGTCAGGCTTTAGCTCCCCATCTGGTTCAGCCATGCACACAAATTCCTACAACTCACAATGACATTTCTCTTAATAAAGATTATTCTGGCAGGTCAGAAAAGCTGTGTGTGTGCCAGTGCTTAAACCCAGGAGCCGGTTTTGTATTGTCCTGAAAAGATCTGAGTCCTTTCAACCCATGTTAGTCACAACTGATCACTGAAGAAATGCAATGTCTTTGTCTCTGTACTTTGGAGTGCCTGATGACAGTTCAGTGCAGGAGATGAAAAGATCTGTCTGTAGCTCTGATTAATTAAGAATTTACTGCCGCATCTTAAGCACTAAGTGCCAAGGACAGTGAACATAATGTGTAGTTAGTTTATGACATTGATTTTCCTTGTCATCTATGAATAGCCAGAAATAAGCTTAAAAAAAATGGAACAATGATGACAATAATTAAATAAAAAGCAGAAGCCAGTAGCGATGTGAGTCTGCTTCTGCTGAACTGAGATTGGTCATTTATGGTTCGTAAATGCAAGTGCTGCTGATTCTGAGAAAGCTTTGTGAAGCTTTTCCTTTTGTCATGGAAAGAATAATATGGACATATTTGGGAAAACTGGGCTAAAATATGATTTTACCTCACTCCCAGGCACAGGAGGATGCTTGTGAACACAGGCTCTTGTTTGAACAAAACTATAGACTGGAAACAGGATCAGCTAATTTCTGGTTTCTCTTTATTAGCTGAGTGTGTGAAACCATTTTTCACGTATTAATTCAGTTCACATTAATTGTGTGTTCATATTTATGACCCTCAGGCTACATCCTACTTTAGTGATTTCAGCTCTTCAGAGAAAGAAATATGAGTAAAACATACTTCTACTCTAAAAGTGGCAGACATAAAAAAAGGTGTGGTCTTACCTTTGTAAGCCTGGATACTTTGCATGTGTCAAGACATCTGCTTTCTGGTTGAGGAAAAACATGCCATTTTTACTACTACTAGTCCTGCTATACTAGAAGAACTCAGTCCTTTTCTATCTTCTGCATTATCCAAAAGAATTGATCATTAATTTCTAATTGTAGGGCACACAGTATAAACCCACCACCGTCAGGCTGTACTTTTGCTTACTGATGTGTAACCTCCAGGAGACACTTTATTACTCTTGATGGATGAGCCTGGAAGAGCTCATCTTGACTTTCAGATCCTAAGCTGCATTTACTGCCCTGGAAGATGAGAATCTGGAGGAAAAACATTTTGCTAGTAAACAGAGCAAATGAACATACAATAAACCACTGAGACACTGTAATCCCAGAAACCCATGACACTATTAATAATGGGTCCTTTTGAAAGTGAAGCCACACTTCATGCCCCAAAGCCTCTGGAATTATGTTTGGTAAACTGCAGACATCACATTCCTTGGAGGGCAATAGCTTGTATCTCCTATTTCTCCGACGCCGTTTTTATTTTTACCTGTATCAGAGATGGATACACTTCCCTTAAGAATCCTCATTAAAGCAGCTTCAATCTTTCCAGGTTTATACTTATTGATTCTGGGCAGGACAAATTTTCTAGTAAGTGGAAAATTTTAGGTTTTTGCAGTAAGTTTTTATTCTCAGAAAGATGAAAATGGGATATTTGACAAATTTCCAGATGACAGAGTGTGTGAGTGTCTTTACACAATCCATTTTCCACCTCTTCTAGCTCTATGTATGGTAGATTACAGAGTCACTACTATATGTAGAATAAAATAAACCACAACATCCATGTTGCTTCCAGATTTGACACTGGGTGAAGTTGTGTTATTGCTCACATGAGCTCATCTTCTCTTTCACTGACCCTGGTCATCATTGCCCACTTTGGGAGTACCTCCTGAAACAATTCTTTATCAGCTGTCGGAGTATTGCTATGTGTGGCTGTAGGAAATGACTCTCCGGTGTTGAACAGCCCATGCTCAGGTAGGGTCCTATTGTTGTCTTCCTCCAGAACTTGTTAAATTGATCGTGAAAGTGCTTCAGAACCTCAAAAATACTTTGATGCCCTCTGCCTCCTTGAACTCCTGCTACAGGTATCAGTTAACAAAAAGACCTGAGAACTTAAATGTCCACCAGTGCTTGTGAGTAAAGTCTATGGTACCCAAAACTTATTAGGAGAAGAACTACACATTCATCCTGGGATGTTCAGCATCTTCTCCTGCCCCCTACAGAAGGCTTTTCTTCTGTCACAGATGGAGCTCTGTCCCATCCTTGTGAATGGGGACCTGATGTATCATACTCAAGTTCGTGGCTTTAATGGCCAATGACAAATTTTGAACCTGGTGCGTTACCTTGTGACATGTTATCTAACCACCTCTGGGAGCTGCTTACCTGTAGAGAGTTTTCTCAAGCTCTGTCTGACCTGAGGAACCAAATCTCAGGCTCAAACATCGTGGTTTGGACAAAACACAGGATGCAGGGCTTCAATCAAGGCTTTTATGGTTCTTCCCTGGAAGGAGGCACCTCACCCCCAGGAATTCACCCCCACACTCGGTATTGCAATGCACACATCCCATCTGAAGGTGTTGAGTTTACAGCTGAGATGTTGCTCTACTGCTATGCTCACCATCCTAGCAGTTTTCAGTGCTTTCATAGAATGCAGTTGTGAAAATTTGTTGTCCTGCTTTTCAAGTGTTATTGGTTATAATGTGAATGGTGTTGCAGCTGGAACTGTAATAGATTCATAAGAATTTTTTAGTTTTATTTTTTAACAGATTTGGGGGTTGAGTGGATACTACATTATGCCATTATTACAGCTTCAATATTATTGTTTTTCTTTAACTGGCATTGTTTATTATGCATGCATTGAAGCACAAATGTGGAACAAATGAATCTGATATCAAATTAATGCTGCGATCAGGTTTCCCTCCCTTCCCTCTTTAGTTGCCATAACAATCTGTGATCTTGAAGCAACGATAAAATTAGAATTGCATTATAGGTGTTTACACCATGTACACTCTGTCTCCTGTTATTATTTTTCATTGTAATAAAAGCACTGAGTGTTTGCTTTGGAAGAGAACGCTGTCAGAGCTCTTGCACTGCCACATCCCACATTGATTTTTGCAGCCATTCACTGTTTTAGGGAGAGGGAAGGGAGCAGGGAGAACTGAAGCTTTTGGAGGAGGGGAGATTTTGTTTATAGTTTTGGAGATAATTTTTGTCTTTTACTTCAAGGGTGTATTTTTGAGCACATTACCTTTGGATTTCAAAGCTTCAGAGAAAAGCATCTCTGTTGGCTTAAACACGATGCAAATTTCCCCTCCTTCTGTGGTGGGAAGTATATCTCTTGGCTCTTCCTATTGCTGACATAAAGAAATGTGGGTGAGGAAGAGATTTAATTGGCCCATGTGTGCGCATGTTTACAGGTATGTGTGTATAAATGTACATGTATGATGTAATCAGCTCCCTCTCCCCATGACTGCACAGGCATCTGACCTTGGGGATGGCATGAAAGAAAAAAAACATGACAGATGTTAGTCATATTGCCTAGTGCATGACTTGAAAGTGCTCTGTAGTTCAGCAATGAGCGTTATGGAAAAACATTTATGGAACAAAGAGGCCATTATCTCTGTATCTTGACTGTGCTGGGCATCACAGAGTCCCTTTACTGCTGCTCCTATCCAGACTGGCATATTATTCCTTGCTGTGACATCTTTCTGTGCAGCCTTTGTAGATAATCCTTGTGATAAAGCTCCTTTCAGGAAAACGGGACTTTTTCATTTTTAAATAGAAAGTGATCACCTTATGCTGAGGCCAGACTGGAATAGAAATGCTGTGAGATTTCCTTCTCCATCCGCTAAGCCTGCTGTACTTGTATGCAAACCATTCTTTGATTTTTTTATTTTATTTTTTAAAAATTTTGCCTGTCTTACAAGCATGGGATCTGTCTATTTATGAACGTTGTATGTGGTTATTTTCCTGATTGATCTGAATATAAGTCATTCAGCCACAAGCTAGTTCTGGCTGGCATCAATATTTCCCTGAATTCTCTATTTCAGATTCTGTGCAATACAGAGAACTGTTACACTGGGCACAGGGATGTGGGAGGTATGATAAAAGAAAATAAAATGTCATGTAGGCTGAGTGAGGAACGTAGTTAGCTGTCATAAACCTCCAGAGACAAGATCTTCCCAGAGCTGGACTCGTCCAGTCATCTCCTCACCAACTCCATCCTAAAGATCAAAGAATGGGGATTAAGCAGTGCATATTCTGCAGTGGCATGCTGCTGGGGATTAGCTAGGTAGGAATCACCTAAGTAAAAGATCACAGCATCATAATACAGCTGTGGAAGGGACCTCAGGAGGTCTGATCTGCTTCTCAGGGCTGGGCCAACTTCAGTGCTAGGTCAGGTAGCTCAAAGCCATAGCCAGTCAAATTTAGAATGTCTCTGAGGACAGGGATTCAACCTCCTCTTGGGACTCCTGTGTCCTGCTTTCAGCTGGGACAGTTCTTAACTGCTTTCAGGGCAGCTTTTCCTTCCTTACACCTCATTGGTATTGCCTCTGCAGCAAATGTTATGCTTGTTCGTGTAGCTTTTTTTTCTTTTGTTCCTTGTCTTTTTTCCCCTTGATAATTGTCTCACTCCATCTTCTTTATATCACCAGTTAGCAGCTGAAGAGTCATAAAATCCTCCCTCCTCCTTCCTTGAACCAAACTCTTCTCTAGACCGAACAAAGCCACCCTCACCTCATGCATTATGTGCTGGCTTTCCCATCATCTTGGACTATCTCCTGAATGGCCTCGCTGCAGTTTTCTGATCTTTTCTTTCATTGCTGGTTCACAGTACTCAAGCTGTGGCCTTGCAAGAAGCAAATGATGGTAGAACAAAGGAGGTGATCTGGGATATTTCTGCTACTGACACTGCTATGGTTGTGCTCCTCCATCTGCCATCACACTGTCTGGCTGCAGGGGCTGCTTCTGGGATGACAATTAAGGCACATGATAACTCAGTGCAGGTTCTGGAAAAAAGACCGGTTCTCGAGAGCACCCTCAGATAGCTCCTCATCCCCTGCTCCAGGGTACTCAGCACACCCTCAGCACTGTGCTGTGAAGTTGTAACTACTTGGAAAATATGAACTGGGTGATCCCTTCCACTCAAAATTGGAAAAGGTCTGCAGGGTATCATCAGGAAAACCAAGGACAGCTGCTGACCAGTGCAATCAGTTGGGATATAAGGCAGTCTGCTTCAGCTTCACCTTCTGAGAGGAGGAAAATTGAGAGGCCTTTGCTGTGATCAACACAGTAGTATGGCCAAGAAAGCGATGTTTGAGTCTTGCTTAGTGCTAACATTGCTGCTGAAATTTCTTTCCATATGTTGTCTTTGTGACTGGTACTGATGACTGCAGAAGGGATTAGAAAGTGATTAAGAAAAGGAAGGAGGAGAAGAAAGGTTTCGTGTTTCTAAGAATGCCAATGTACTCATGCTGAGTAACAAAAGGAAGGCACTCTTGTGTTAACTCCAAGATGACACATTCAGCCGTATCAGTGTAGCTCTATTCCCCCCCCCAAACTGACCAGCTTTAGTCTGGAGATGGAGGTTCCCATTTTCAAGACCTGAATGTGCACGGTGGATCCTGCTTCTTTGAGATAATGTGGTGGGTCACTATACTGTGTAACAGTGCACGGCAGAGACGTGCATGGCCATCACAATCTTAAGCTTCTACATTTGAGAATAAATTCTTTCTTTACACTAAGAGCATCTGCTATTATTCAGAAATAATAGTTGAGAATTCAACTACTACCTGGTTCTTTAGATGACCCAAATCAGATGGTTTGCTTTCATATACTGGTATTGTACTTGTGCTTTCCTTTGGGTGACTTAGTGCTACACAGAGCAGCACTGAGGGTACACCAGTGATTTATAGCACACTTTCTAGTTGAGGACATGTATTTATCATGTTACAACAAACTAATGATTAGTAGTTGCCATAGTGATAATGAGAACTTGAAGTCTTTGCACACTACAGAGTCAAAAGCAAGCCTTGGCCTATCTTTGCTGTGAAGCAATCATGGTGGGGTCTTAAAATAGAGGCTCAGGAACCAGCAACACTTATTAACACTTTAGCATCCTATGGGGAAAACATTAAAAAATAATCATATGCTTATTTAGTGATGAAAAAAACCCCAAACCACCAGATGGGAAGGACTCAGTAGAGGTTTTTCACTATAAAAAAAGGAATGTTTTTTTTCAAAATCCACTCTTAGTTTTTCTTTTCTAATGCAATTGAAGGATGCCATTTTTTCACTGCTAGTCATCTCCCTCTTCTTTTTCCTGACATGACTTTGCTCATTGAAATGTTATATGGGCAAAATCTCAGTTCTCTGAAGTTCTGCCAACACATCTTTTTTAATCCAGGCAGTCATTTCTTCTTAAGTCTGCTACCAACCAGCAACAAGAAGTCTTTGCAGAGATGCACAAATTTGCCCACCATTATTTTTTGATGTTCTGTGAGGGAAAATACCACTCACGTTTCTGTGGGGACACCAGGGAATGCAGGCATCTTCTGAAGCTTATGGCTGTTTGCTCAAGTCCAGAGTGACCACAAGTTCCTCTGTATTCAACCTCACGATACAATGGTCAACAAGGATCTTAACAGATGTGGGAGACACAGACCCAAAGACAAATAAAGTCAATTTGTGTTGTTGTCCTGATAAGCTCAAAATGTTCCTCAGAAATGGCAGTATGCAGGAAAACCTTTGACTTATTTATCCTCCCCTGGTGTTGGCTTGCTGCAGTGCCTAGCCTGGGAATGAATATTTGGCAAAAGCAGAAAATAAAATGGTGAGGTCCAGAGTGGCAAAGCCCCTCCTCTTCTACCTGATGCCTCCCAAGATCATTTCCAAATGAGACTCTCATAACCTACGGAGAGCAGGCTTAGTGGCCTTTAACTACTACAAGAACTAATTAAGTGGGAGGGAAAGAATCTGAAACCACTGGGACATGAACAAGCTTAGTTTTGTTTATCAGTACACTGAGAAATTCCAGCTGAGTATGTAGAAGATGAGTCAAATGATTTATCCAGGAGATCAGATAAAGAGCAAGGCAGGAGCTATTGTGCCAAACTAAAGAACATGCACAATATTGTTTGGCACCAATGTGCAACTACTATCCTCCAGTGGAGGGGGAAGAAAAGCAGTGATGAAAACTTCCCCCCTTACTTCTACATTTTTCCACCCCTGGGGCCATGTCTGCAAACAGCTCTGAAGCATCAGGGTCTTGTACTGTAAAATTGCTGTAAAAATAATTTTTCTTCCTTCCTCAGCTTCTGTTGGTGGTAATCTGAAATCGCTGTCAGCTCTTTGGAGTGCTGAATGTTTGAAAGCACACCTCAGCAGTGATAAATGAAGGAGAATGACATTCAGTGCCAGGAGTCCTTTGCAAGGTGTCAGTCAAAGGAAAACAAGGAGAAACTATTTTGGTGTTACCAGAAAATCATAAAGCATTAATTATTAGATGCAACCAATGTAGATGCCAATGTAGATTGGAACTTCAGTGGTAGCAGTTATCACCCATCAACTCACACAACCAATAGGCACCCAAAAGCTTCAAAGGCTTGTGAGTGTCACCATATGCATGCCTCTACTTGGACAAATGTCTGATGGCTGCATCAATGCTGGCAGAAGGCTTGGCCATGTTAAATTTGTAAGATCCATGTGTGCTCAAGCCCCCATCTGCAGGCTCTGTGTGCTCTGCAGAAGGTGCAACAGCAGGTCCAGATGTGTCAGCTTTACTGTGTGAGATGATCAAGCTCTCTGCCTTTCTAATTAGGTCAAGAAGAACATGATACTTTAGCAGCTTCCAGAATATTCCATTATATACCAGAAGGTATATAATTCAGTGCTAGTGAGGGAATTGTTCCAGAGACAATGTTGTGTCTCAGATGTAATTCTAAGCCTTGAACACAGTTAATGAAGCCATTAAGAGGAAGCCAAATTTTAGCCACTTTGCCAAAACAGCTAATCTGCAAGGCCCTCAGATAGGTGGATGTCTACAGCACTGGAATGTTCTGCTGCTGCATGTAACAAAATTGTCCTCTAATGATGGGCTTCACCCAAGTCAAGATTTGGCTACTGACAGCTTCTTTCAGTTGCCCATAGCCCACAGCCTAGCCAGGTTGAGACTACCACTTCATTTGCAGCCGGAATGGGCTCTGCAAGTTGCTAAAATCATCCTGAGCCTTAGAATAATTGAATTAAAATATCATTAAAGTTGGAAGTGACCTCTAAAATCATCTAGTCCAACCATCCTACCAACAATATCACTCACTAAACCATGTCCCTAAATACCACATCTACATGTTTCTTGAACAGTGACTCTATCATCTCCCTGGGCAGTCTATTCCAGTGCCTGACCACTCTTTTGGACAAGAAGTTTTTTCTAATACCCAGCTTGAACCTTCTCTGGTTTAGCTTGAAGCCTTTCTCTCTTATCCTACCGCAGGTTGCCTGGAAAAACAGGCCAACTCCTCACCTAAGATTTCATGTAAGCAACAAGTTGGTTTGCTATTTCTGAGGTCTGAAATCTTCATAAAATGGCAAGATGATCACTTGAGTGAGAAGGATTTTGAAGAAATTTTTCTTCAATTACTGTGATTTACTGCGACATGATTTATTGCTAGGTGAGCCCTCAAACACTGCCTGTAATTATAGACCTGTGACTGCAAAGCAGGAAGATGATGAAGGTTAAACACATCAACAGTCTTTGCATGAGAAGGAAGTGACCAACTGAGAAACAGTAGAGGTAATAAGAGATAAAAGGATTCAAGAGTGTGGCAGATAGGTTTGTACCAAGACATTCTTTAATGAAAGAAGACAGCGCAACAAATGAAAGTAGAAAACCTTGATATTGCTTGGGTTAATATTAGAGATCTTAGATGTAGTTTTCACAAATAATTCTCATTTTAAGGGCCAGTGCTCTTTCTTTGCAGTCCCAAATTTACCTGCTGTGCTAATGCAGCGTCTTCTCACATCCACTGTTGAAAATTAATTACTTGAGTAATAAGGATATATATATATATATATATATATATAAATCTTCAAACGGGTTTATAAAAAGAGTTGTTTGCACTGAAGTTGTGAGCTGCATTCTAAGTTTCCAGTGTAAATAGATCTCTCTGTGTTCAGTGCTTTCTCACACACTGTGTCCTACTGCTGTGCCTAGAAGGGAGAGACAACTACAGCCTCTGGGGATCCTTGTCCCAGAAGGGCTACTCTTAAACACCATTTTCTACTCTTTGCAGTCCTAAATCCTAGGGGAGGAGAAACTTCCCATGCAGCCCCAGCAGCAGGCTTGCCCTCTATTACATTTCACTGTAAGGAAATATTTTTCTGATCTTCAGCCTTCATGTGTCTCTTGTTTAATTCCTTACCACCGCACCTAGCTAGGCTCCCTTGTACAAGCCTAAAGAATTAATCACCTCCTTCACTCATTTCAGATACTTGTTTATACAGTGCAGAGAACAAGAATTACTCCCAGGATGAAGAGCAAAAGGAGCTGGATGAGAAAAAGACCAGTGGAGAGGTGAGGAATGGGGAGAAAATGATGCTCCAAACATACAATTCAGGCTGCTGGTAAGAGTAAAAGGGATGCAGGAGCACTGCAGTACCTGATTTGTGTTGCTTGCTTTTGCCTGTTAATTAAGGAAGGCAAAATTCACCTCCTCACGGGGTCCTGAAGTGTTCTGCTGAGAAGAAGGCATCTTTTCAGGTGCCTGTCAGTCCAAAACAGCAGCAGTGCATCATCAGATAATTCCCCAGGCGTAGCCAGGCAACAGAACATAAAAAAGTGGTGAATGCACCACAGACAGCAGCTCTGCAGCCATTGAAATGCCCTGCAAGTCCTTGGGAGCAGAAGAAAGCTGCTCATGGGAAGGCAATTCTGCCTAAACACACAAGCAGGACTCCAGGAAGTTCTCTGGGACTCGAGAACTTCCAGCACTGACAGTAATACTTGTCACAACCTTGCTTTGCTTTCCCAGAGGCCTGTCACAGGGCAAGGCTGGCTTTTTCTGCACAAAACCTATTCTGATGTTGTTCTTTTTTTCTTTTCCTCTACGTGTTTTCTTGCTTTAGAACTTGAAAGTGAACCCTGAAGTGCATTCCTGAATGCAGGGGCTCCTTCCCAGCAGACGGCAGATCCCAGCACACTGTGTCCAACTGCCATAAGCTGAATACCCAACCAGGATCACAGAATCACAGAATGGCTTTGCTTGGAAGGGACCTTAAGGATCATCAAGTTTTAACCGCCTGCTGTAGGCTGAATGCCACAACCAGCTCAGGCTGCCCAATGGCCCCATCCAACCTGGCCTTGAATGCCTTCAGGAATGGGGCATCCTCAGCTTCTCTGCACTGCTGAAGTCATTGCTCAGCACCAGGATCTCTCTTTTTTTTTTTTTTTTTTTTTAATATGTAATAGTCTGACACATTACAGCTGATAGCTCATTACTGGTGATAGCTCTGCAGCTTTCCCAATAGGGAAAGTACAGGGATGTTCAGACAGCAAAGTGTCACAGTTAGCTGAGCTAAGGATTGTCCACACAAAAGGTCTCATGTTATTGTAGACAATTTGGCACCAGTCCCCTGGGTTGAACTGCACAGAGGATGTCCCCTGGATTGCATTTTACTGAGGAAGACAAAGTAGCCAGCAAGAAGAGCAGGGAGATGGCTAACTGCTAATAGGAAACAAGGAGGCCAATTGAGCTGAAGAAAATGAGGCTGGAGGAGAAGGGAGAACTGATAAAACTTCCTGACTGCCTTCCATGCAAGGATGCAATCCAGTTGCTTGGTGTTGTTTCTGTGATCTGTGTTTTTTTTATTTATTTGCATCTGGGAACAGGACCTTTGACCCAGGAGCTCTGTACGTTTATGGATGGCATGTACTCCTGCACCAGGCACATGGAGGAGATTGTCACTGACCCAGTGACAAGCCATCTTGCTGAGATACTGAAAACTAAACAATCAGGTTGTGGCATAAAGTGTTGATGCCATTTCAGTAGCTGTGAAAACCATTACACCTCCCAGCCACCCACAGCCCTGTTGCTGTTCTTCAGAAGCTGAATGCAGCTACAGCTCTTTTGTGGGGTGACAAAAACCCTAAAAGGGAGTACACGGACCTGGATGAGACTGTGCTAGGGTTTTCTTTTTGTTGGGAAATATTTTGGTGTTGGTGCTCAGCTGAGTTAGAGAGCTCTCACCGTTTCTTGTAGCATCAGAATAGTTCTCAGAATAGTTCTTCTTTACTGTGTTCAACATACATCTTATATACCATTCACTTACAAGCAAGAAATTCCTGCCCCTCTAATCAGTTAACTGGGCCTAGCTTCCCCCAAACAACAGTGATAAAGGATGAAAGGTTTCTTCACTGTGATAAGATTAACAATGCATACAGAAAGAATCTCCTGTTTACCCTTAGATGCAAACAGATACTGTTTGCTCTCTGTCTTAAACTCCAGACTCCCAAGGTTTCACAGTTGGTGTTTGGGAAAAAAAAGAGTAATAGAAAGCAGACCTGCCTATGTAATCTCATCTGCTGGACTTGTTTCTCCTTCTCCACCCATGTATGGCCATGACTTCAGACAGGAGCCTGTGACGTGGAGGGGGAGGAGAAAGGTCTGCTCATGACCCTTTCCTTTTCCTACATATATGATGACCAAAGTCTGTGAATTTTCTTAGCATTTTTTTTTCAGACTGTACAAAGCATGAATGTTAATTTTTCCCTTTTCCTACCCACAAGGCTGATGGAAATCTGAGGTTTGCTGAGGGTGTGGGGAAAAGGGCGAGCTGCAAAATAAGCTATGGTGAGGTCCTTGGATCACAGGGTGTACTCCTGCCTGTGGAAAGGAAGATAATGTATTTGGCTGCTGGCACCAGACTGACACCTGGTTAAGAAAAGAATGAGTGGGTGGTGAATTCCTGTCACCTGCAAGTGGAAGGATCTTGGCCATCCTGGAGCTGCTGCAGCCACTGCTTTGGCTTTGTCACTGTGGTGGATATGGATATACAGAAGCACTAGTAGCGCTTTGTACCAGTGGAAATGTTATCCAAGCACGTGCTTCAGAGCATGATAGGAGCACAAGTAACAGCCCTGGCCTCCAGGGTGTATCCTGAGACTGCTGTGTAACTAGAATTATAATCTGCATAAGCTAAATGGGCAAAAATTTGTATCTGCTGGAGAACATCTTTCTTAGCACCTTCTGGAAAGTTCCTGCCTCTTTCTTTATTCCTATTTGGCATGAAAATAAGATGATGAGTGGGATACCATAATGTACTATCTATCTCCTCAGACTGAAATTGTGTTGGGTTCAGCCACCTGCAGAAGGACAAATGCAAGCCAAGGTAAGTGAAACATCTACTGCACACTGATCCCTATCTCTCTTGTCAGATTTGGTGAAGACACCTAACTGTGCGAGGAGACACCAATTGCAGTGACTGCCATTCAGAGGGACCTCAAGGGTGGAGGAAAGGGTCAGCAGAAACCCTGTGAAACTCAAGAAGGACAAATGTGGAGACCTGCAATCAGGAAGGGGGAACTCACTGCACTGAAACAGGCTGGAGATGGATGGGCTGGGGACCAACTCTGCTGAAAAGGACTCAGCAGTCCTGGTGTAAATGGAAGTGATCACAAGCAGCCCTGGCAGGAAGTGACTACCTCCTACCACAAGACACATATTACATCTGCTGGGTACCTTCAGTTCAGGAAAGCTGTGGTAAAACTGGAGAGAGGTCAGAGGCACATAACAGCAGCCACAGGATCTGTGAGGAGCTTGTCAAGGAGATCTAGTCCAACATTCTGTAATGGAGTATGGCAGGAGGAAGAGAAGCAAGAGACATAATTTGAAGCACGAGTCATTCAGTCTAGATAGCAGAAAAAGCATTGTCACCATAAGAACAGTCAAGCAGTGTAACAAATTGCCCACAGAGGCTGTGAAGATTCCTGCTTTTTATTTTATTATTCCTTTTAGCAGGAAGCTCCAGTTTGTTTCTCCTCTGCTGTGAGATAAGAGGATGCTCCAGTGTTCGGCACAGTTGTACAGGGCTCAGAGACCAAGGCTGGAGTAGCAAAAGTGACATGGCAACAGTCTTCAGCCTCCTCTAGAGCGCAGGCTTAGATCACAATTTAACTCAGAACTATTCTTAATAAAAAACACATAGCTAATTAATTTTAGGCTTTTCACTGAGAGGATAAGACTTCTCTGCCCCTCCAGCCTCTTCATGTGTACAGAGGTACACCCAGGTGGCAAAACAAATCACCTTGGTTACCTCTGAGGCAAGCAAGAGTTTTCTGAAGATCAACAGTACCTGAAGTCAAATAGGGATGATGCTAATTCCAGAGGTGCACCATAAATCATGTAAGTACAACTCTTTGGGGTCTAGCTGTTCTGTCATAGGGATATTCTGCATACATCTATTCCCTGGAAAGCAGTCTTACTGCAGATGGTGGGTTTTTTCCCATTTAGGACCTGTGGGACATCACCTGGGACTCATTTGTTAACAGTAGAATTTCAGTTTCAGACACCTGCAAATGAGACCCCTAGAGCCCAATTCTGTTTTCTAAACACAGGCAGCAGTGCCATTTGAGTTGCCCTGGAGTATCCAACATGGTTGGGGTTAAGCAACTGAATAAAGGAGTGAAAGTGGGATTCACTTCACAAATCCAACATTTTAACCTTGGGAATCCTTAGGCAGTTATTTGGAATGTCCTATCCTACGTCACTTCAGAGCCCCTCATAGATGTTTTGGAGGCTCCAGAACACCTCAAACCACTCTAGATTCCTCCAATGTGACCAACAATTCGAGCCATACGTGCCTACTTTAGGGCTATCAGAATAACTCTAAAATTGCCCGACAAAGCAGCTAAGGCTCTTGGCTGATTCTATGATTCTGTGATTGGTGCAATCATAAACACATTGGGAACACATCTGAATTGGTGTGTTGTCTTCAAAGCCTAGGTAGTCATGCAGGGCTTGACTGAATTGCCTAAATAGAAGTGTTCCTATCCACCTCTCACAGCCCATGGGCAACTAGCAACAATTCCATACATCTCCTCCCTCCTTATCTTAGCCATGTCCCACAGGGTTGGATAAATTGTCTTCAAGACGAACATAGTTACCCCTAAGCAGCAGAGACAATTACAGAGTTAGGTGGAGATGCTGCACTGAGGTTAAGGTTCGTGAGCAGCTACACTGATTCCTCAGCACCTTCATGGTCTACACCCAAGTGACATGATTGGGAACCCATGTGGTAGCACTGTGGGATGAAAAAATACCTTCTGCCTTTAAGCTTAAATCAGCACATTGCCTTCCTTCTCTTACTGCTGCAGATCCATTTTCATCATTATTATGTCTGTAATAGGGCTAGAGTTGGGTCAATTGATAAGCTCAGGCTTTCTATGATTTCCACATCCAGGTATTCCCCAAGTGCTAGTGGCTATATGAGCTAGAATTTCTTTCAGTATGGTCTCCTTAGCATTGAATTTAGGCTTATGCAGATAGGAAAACTGTTAGTCTTGATGCTGGTAAAGAGAAAACATAAAGAATTGTCTTCTTTCACATACCTACATTTCAAGAGAAGGATAAAATGTCTTCTGGACCAGTTTTGTAACAGTCTACTTAGCTACTGCTGCTCTTAAAGGCACAATATCTTGAAGCACGTTGCCCTGGGTGTCTTGGACTGGGAATGGAACAAAGAGCTCCGATTCATTCATCGAAATCTTGAGGACCCTTGAAGCACAGCAGCAGCATCCCAGACAACAAGGGACGTGCTGTTCTGATGCTCACATTCATAAAAGACAAACAGGATAATCCAGCTCATAGTAGGCTGGTTTGACGTTGCTCTTTGGCAAAATAAAGGAAATACTAATGTGGGTATAAAGGAATAGAAGACATTAAAGAAGAGGTAAACAATTAACGCCAATCATCATCCTTTTTAGGGAGGAAAGGTTGTCAAACTTGATTTCATTCTCTGATGTGATGGTATGTTTTGGCTGATAAAAGTAATTGCAAAGATGGAATATATTCTGACTTTGGTATGTTTGACGGCGCAGCAGATCCTGATTAAAATATTAACATTCTACCCAATCAATATGAAGCACATAAAATGGATTACGGATTGTCTGACATGTCAACAAAGAAGCTGTCAGAGAGGAATCACCATAGGAGAGTATTTTTTTTAGAGGGGTTCTGCAGGGATCAGTAATAGGTATGAATGCTATTGAGTATTTTCACTAATGACCTGAAAGTAAATATTAAAACTGCTGATAACACTGGAAAATAATGAAGAGGACCAGGAGCTACACAAAACTGCTCTTAGTATCGTTGTTAACAAGCTTTTATATCCAAAAACAAGCAAGCAAATCATGCATGTAGGGTCCTGCAGCACAGGGATTTAGGCATTCTAAAGAAGCAACCCAAAGTAATTCTTCCAAGATGATATTTTGTGGCTTTGAATGTTATTTCTTGCAAGCACTGATGCAGTCTCTGAATGTAATTCAGAGGAATAGGGGTGAAGTCTTTGCTTTCTGTATGTTGCATCACTACACTTCATGTTGAAATAATGCCTCCAGATCAGTTACCTGGAATCTAGAAAGAATGTCAGGACAAAAGGAAGAAAAGAATAAAACAAAAGTTGCAGAAACGTCTCAAAAATTATTCAGGGACCAAAAAGCCACTATTATATGTGTAAACCTCAAGAACAGGATATATTTATTATTTTTCTGTAAAGGAGGATTGAAAAGAAACTTGAGACTTCTTTATGAGTGCCTTTGGGGGAAAATAGTAGATACAAAAGCTCTTGCTAATGCAGCAGCAGTGGGGAGAGGCAGAACCAACAGAGAAAACATTTGCAGAAGCAAGAGGAAGGATCTGACAGATCACACATCTCTGGGAGGCAGTGGACTTTGACCCCAACTCTCAGTGGCTTCAGATAAAGATTGAAACCTTTTTATTATGCATTTGTTAACTTGATCAAGCATGAGGTGAGGGGGAAAATGTCCTAGATGTGAAAGGTGAAACTTGGTGAGACAAGATATGAGGAACAGCTGAAGGGAATTGGGATTGTTCAGTCTGGAGGAGAGGAGTCTGAGGGGAGACCTCACCACTCTCTACAGAGCCCTAAAGGAGACTACATTGAGGAAGATGTTGGTCTTTTTTCTCAGCTGATGGATGACAGGATAAAAGGAAACACTGGGAGAGGTTTAGATTGGACGTCAGAAAGAATTTCTTCATTGAACAGTGGTGAGGCATTGGAATGGGCTGCCCAGGGAAGTGGTGCAGCCTCCATCCCTGGTGACATGTAGCTCTAAGGGACATGGATAGATTTGGTAGTGTTAGTTGGTGGTTGGACTTGGTGATTTTTAAGGGTCTATTCCCCACTTCAATGATTCTATGATTCTATATATGGGTGCCACACTAAGTAAGTACTAAAAGCCATGGAGCTGTGAAACATTAATTTAGGGAGCTGAGAAACCCATCACTGGCTCAGTGGGGCTTCACCTCCAGTCTTCCTTCTGCCTCCTTCCCAAATCCCTCCCTCCATGAACTCCACCCTGTGGCACCATGCAGTGTGGGCAAATCAGGAGTAAAATCTTAAATCCATCAGCTGGGGGGATATGAGATAATGCTGAAGATTTTATCTGATGTGCCCTCAGGCAGGTCTTCAGAAGGGAAATGGCCAGCTAAACCTTGTACCAGAAGTTAGCTTGCTCTCCAAACCAACAACTACTCCTTTTGCAATTGATGCACGTCCTGCTGGATGTCCCCAGAGCAGCCTGGGAGGCTGGGACATCACTCCCTCAAGGACTGTCTTCAGGAAACAACTTGCTGGAATTCAAATGCTTCTTTGTTTATGAAATAAAGTCCACCAGAACTATTGCCAATTGTTTATGCTAAAGAGCACACTCTCATTAATGTTAATGGTGCTTTAGAGCATAAATCCTTGCTAATTGATATAGGAATGCATCCCAGAAGAGTTTATATTACCGCTGATTTAGCTGATAGATATAAACGTGTGAGAAAGAAATATTAGCATTCATGTAAAACAATTAGGTTATAAACAGGGGCGAATGATTCCGAAAATGACTGCAACTTTCCACCTTCCTTTAATGGACGAAAAATAAAGTCTGCTAATGAGGAAAACTGGGGAGTATGAATAGAAACTAATCACTGCTATTAGTTAGTATCTGTAATATGTCAGCAGGGCTGGGTCCCCATCTGAGTTCAGTGCAGAGGTGAGATGGACAGGAGCATCCTGCTGCCCCATGCTGCTCTCCCCATGGCTTTTCTGGGAGCAGTATTTTAGGCTCACTCATCTAGCAAGGCTTGCCACCCCATGTCAATACCATTGGCTCAAGATGTGTGAATAGAGAATGATACAAGCAGCGGGTAGATTTCCACAATTTAATATTCTTTTTTTTTTTTTTTTCTTTTTTCTTTTTTTTTTCCAGATAATATAATGGCATATGAAAAGTGAGGCAGTAATGCAGTTCAAAAGAAAAAAAAGAAAGCAACCCCCACCGCTCTCCTGGATCTTTCTGCCAAAGGCTGACATTACTGTAAGTTTGCTAAATACAAGCAGTCCAGGCATTTCCACAAAAATCTGACTGTTCAAAAAGTACAATTCTGTGGCAAATGTACAGCCATAAAGGAATAATTTTTTTCAGTGTACCCAATGATTTTCGCTATTAGGCTCCCACTTAATTCATGGGCTTTGATGTGGAAATGTTTTCCTAAAAGAAGGCTCAGATACAGGATACAGTAAGTCACTCGTCTTCTGCAAAAAGATGCTTTGACCTCGAGTGCTGAATCTCTGATTGAGTATACCGAGTTCAGTTTTTATTCTAAACCTATCCAGAATCAAGAGGAAAAAAAGTCACATACCAAAAAGAAGTATATTACTGTTTGTGGAAGAAATATAGTAATATTTCGTTACATTTTCTGATTCACATATTTTAGCTATTTTATACCATTTTAGTGCAAAAGCAAGCACGTTTGGAAAAGGATAGAAAATTCTGCATTTTAGTATCTTTTGCTGAAAGTCACTGAAAGGTCAGACTTTTTCTCCCCACACACTAATTTTCAAGGTCTCAGTTATTAATGAAATATATCAAGCGGATTATACAACATTTGCCTGGGTATGGTTAAAGACCACATACCCAGTAAGATTTCATATAACAAAAACGTGCCCAACCCTATAAACATTTTTTTTTTTCCATTTAATGCTCATAAAATTTTACAGACAACAGAATCCTTTCTTAAGCTTTATTTAAGAAATCGAATACTATTATAGTTCAATATATATAAGACACATCCAGTATTGTGTTCCTGATAGCAAGTGCATAGATTTTAAGATATCATTTTTATATTTTAATTTTTTTTTTTTTTTTTTTTTGTTACTCAGTAGCATGTTTCATGATCACACGAAGGGATATTCCCAGTGATTTTGCTAAGAGCATGAGAGAAAAAACAGAACACAGCAAAGTAGTGAAACTACAACAGAGATGAGGAACAGAAACAATCAGGCAAACTCTCAGTACAGTCGATTCCTGATAAGTGAATAATCTGATTGCTTGGTCACAATGCTTTATTCACTTATCAGGAATGATTCACACTACATTTTGTTAAACTATTTTCCTTAGCCTAATACCTAAGAGTCACACTGGGCAAAGGCACACACACTCTGGCAGGCTATTCTTTAATCAGCAAGTCTTGTGACAGTTTGGTAATTTCCCATGGCGATACACATATAGCTAACAAAGAGACATTTTGCTAACGCTGCAAGGTGCCTTACATAATTGAAATTAAAAGCATGCATTTAAGCAGGACAAACTGTTCAGCTGCATTGCTTTAAGGAACTCATTTTTCCCCATTGTTGAAATTACAAAAAAAAAGAAAAAAAAGAAAAGAAAAAAAAAGAAAACCTGTCTCTTCCAGCCCTGAGTATTTAAAATAAACTCAACTATGGCAAAAGTTTTTTTTGGTTGTGTTTTTTGGGAGAAGAGCCCCTTGCAGATCTCTAATTTCTTCCCTAAAATCATTGAGTTTGGGGAAAAAAAAATAAAACATCCACAACAACAACAACAAAAATCCCAGAGACCAACTCTGATTTATCATTCATGCAAGTCCAGACTTAACTTAATCAACTGGCATCAACATAATCAGAACCAGGGTCACGAAATCTAGAGGTGTGAAAGACTCAGGACACAGCTTGACCATCAGGTTCTCTCTACAGGCCCCTGTGGTTTTGGATTAAACCTAGGGCTGCAGGGAAGGTGTTTACTTGGACCCCTGAGAACAGGACCTACAGGACAACACTGGAGCTTGTTTGGGATGCCCTAAGGGACATGGCTTGGTGATGGGACTCAGTAGGTCAGGCTGATGGTTGGGCTTGATGATCTCGGAGGTCTTTTCCAACCTAGAAGGTTCTATGCCAGACTCATCACCTCTATGCCTTCTGTGGAAAAGTTTTCTTAGAAAAAAACAACTGCCAACCTTAAAAGGAAATAAAAAATAGTTCTAGCAATATCAACCAGGCCAACTCACGAGCCACCCAAAAATTCCAAAACTCTTCCAAACACAGCAGTCAAGGTCATGGCTGCAAACCGCAGAGCACCCAGCGCCATGCCCCGTGCCTGGGGCTGTGTGTGTGTGAGCCAGAGCCAGCGTGCCAGAGGGACCAGGGGACAGGAGACACGAGGAAGGAGTCCATTGGGTCTCATAAGAGCACTTTTAAGTGGTCTTCGATTCCTGAGCATCACAGAAAATGGGACAAAGGAAAGGGACGTGGGCATATGGCTTGAATTCCAGAGAGCACTTGCCAGTGCTTCTCTCTCCTCCTTGGGTTTGGTTTTTGTTATTGTTTTTTTTTTTTTTTTTAATATATATTTTTATTTTTTTTCCCCTCTCCAAATTATAAAGTTTGTGATCAGACAGAGGAGAGAAGAGAGACTTCGTAAACCAGAACAACAGAGAATTTTTCGTGTCTTTTATTTCATCATTACAGATGTGGGGAAGAGCAGAGAGATTCTTGTGAGGAAAAAAATTATAAGAAATGAAAAAGTAAAATAAAAAAGCTGAAAGCCAACTCTACAAAAAAAAAAAAAAAAAAAAAAAAAAGTGCTATGGTATTTCTTTTGTTCTTTTTTGAGATTTGTGTAATACTGTTAGCCAGTGCTGAGAATGAGCTGCTCTGTAAGCCCACAGCAAAAACATCACCCGTTTGAACAACAGGAGAATTTTTTTTTCCCAGAGTTTTGTTTTGTTTTGTTTATTTTTCTCCCACTGGCTTTAACAGAGTCTCTCTGTGCTCACTTGAATTTTATTTTTTAAATTATGATATGTGTAACTGCACGTAACAAGCTTGTTCACCTGGTAGGCTTCTGCAGGCTCTCACAGCCCTAGTTAAGATGTGATTAGTTGCTAAGGAGTTTGACTAACACCATATGCCATCAGATTACTGTGCAGTTCGGAAGAAATCCCAAGGCTACATTCTCCTTTTCTTGAATGTTTCATACGCTTCTGCGAAGCGGCGGCACAGTATTTTTTCTGAGCGACTAGGAAGAATTGATCTCCATAATCCGCATTTTGCAGACTGACTGGCACGTTGGCAAAAAGCTTTTCACATGGCTTCTGATTTCTCTGTGTGTTTGTGTGCATAAGCTTTTACAGTTAGAAGGCTCACAAAAGCTATCTTCCGTATGACTTTGCAGGAAACTCATTTAAGATGCTTCCTGCTCAGATTATCCAAGTGATAAGGCATGACTAGGGGGAGGGAGAGAGAGAAGAAAATCAAAGAAACCGTAACATGGCTAAAATGTACAAATCCTCTTTTGCCCCCCAATCAGATATTCACTTAGGTGGAATCGACTGTATCTTTTGTACACAACCAACAAATAGAGGAAAAAAAAAATAAAAAAACAGGAACGTGAAACACGTGAGGTGTGTAGATGTATTACCAACACATAATGACCACCAACAATACGAGACACAAAGTAGAGAGACAAGTATTAGGAAAATGGTTTAATATTGGAGACAGAAGCAAAAAACTGCATCACACAATAACATACGTTACAAAAATAAGTCTGACTGTTTCAACTACACGGTTATGTTCACAATGAGGACAGAAGAATCAGAAAAAACTCTGATCTAAACAGCAAAAAAGCAAACCCCTAACGCTTTAACTAATACATTTATCCACGCAAAGTGACCGAGTACTCCTAATTCTAATTACCTTATTGTGTAACTGCACAATACAGAATAAAAAGTGAAACTTACCGCTTTTGTTAAGACAAAATTCTAAACACTAGATATAAGCAAAGGGAAAAAAAGAAACCAAGCCAAAGTTTTTAATTCTCTAAACAAAACCAACTCTCTTTCTACCGTCCAGAAATCAAACTTGAAAATCAGTCATGATCGAGGGGGCCCACGAGAGTAAGCCACAAAAATTTCCATTTGTTTTTTAATCTCCAGTATAAAAAGTTCCACTGGTACAAAATGCGTTAAGTACAATCAGGTTGTAGAAATAGGAAAGCTTGCTTTTTTTTTCTTTTTCTTTTTTTTCTTTTTTTTTTTTTTGGCTCAAATTCCATCAAACAACAAAATTCAAATGCATCAATAAAACAGAAACAATACTCAAATGGTCTTACAGTTTCCACTAGATTGCATTAACTTTGGCTTTTCTCAGACAATACTTAAAAACTAGTTTGTAATTCTAAACAAAATGATAATATTATTAATCTACAAACAACAATTCTCACAGCACAAAAAAAACACAAATACATAGTTTTTTCTTTTTTTTTTCTTTTTTTTTTTTCTTCTTTTTTTTCTTTTTGTATGACATTATCCAAAAAGGTAATGAAACTACAGGATATTTTTTCCTTTTGTTAATTAGCACTTAAGATAATAAAAACAGAAACAGTAAAATGATTCCAGAGTAGCACAAGCCAAGGAACTGTAACCCCTATGGTGAAAGAAAGATGAACTTGTTACTCCTTTGAGGACTGCCATTTCATTGCAATTAGCTAATTTGTTTGAAAAAAAGCAACTAGTCTAGTCTTCTGATTAGAATTTTGTAAAGCAATTTCCCTTGTTTTTCTTCCTCTCTTATTAGGCCCTTGCACCCTTGCAGCTTTTTCCATTCAATATTTTCTAAGAGAACTGGTAGATAATTTGTCTCCAAGGAGGTGTATGTTTGGGCTCTCATTTTTGTACCTGATTTTTTGAAAAAAATAAAATAAAAATAAATATTTCAATATGGACCCATCTCACTTGTCTGGAAATACTGAACCGTCCTTCCTCTCCCACTGCTAAGCCAATATCTCACGTAACATAATTTGGGGCACCTGCCTGGGTCTGCAGCCAATGCCAAGTTACACTGCCCGAGGACCAGAGATGTCACCGCTCTCAGCGGACCAGTAAACCTGCAGGACACACTGGGGCATCTAACAAAGCTTTGGAAATTTATACGATGGGTACAATGAGGAGGAATTAGTGAAACAGTCTGAACAATCCAAATGATGATCTCATATTATATATATATGAACATATATATAATATAACGTACGTGAGATGATACTTTGAATATGCAAAATTGCTGCAAGTAGTACAAAATAGCCCTCAAAGGGTGTAGGAAGGCCCCAGCAGTAGTAAAAACATGTGAGAAAAGTATAGATCATTTATTTATAAGTGCATGTGCTATAAGAAGGAAACTTTTTTGCATCACTAGAGGCTAGTCCTTTCCATCCCAGGGCTCTACATAAAGAAGCATTTAAGTTGGGGATGAGAGACAAGAGTGCACCAGCTGATATTGTTCATATAGGGCTTTGTTTTTAAATTGAGATGGCATTGAATATAATCAGATAGAGCTAGGAAGAAGGCATGGCACTTTATCATCAGTAGCAGGTGCTGCTGTTCACACACATTGGATTGGCAACGAATTCGCTATACCGGTAGCAAAGAACCGAATTTGGTTGTTGGTCACTACTCGTGCGGTAGAAATGCAATCTTATGAGACTTACAAGGCCGTGAAAGGGCAACCAGCATCTCTTTTCTGGTTCCTTACACACAGCTTCCTCCAGCAAACACCCACATCAGTCACAACTGTATTCCCACAGACTACTGGACGAGTAAAGTTACTCCTCTCTATACGAGTGTCTGCAGGAGCAAGCCGATACATCGCCGTTACAGGTAATGGCAGCTACCATCAAACATTACAGTGTATGTAAACTTTATCCATAAAAAGTAGTTTAACTGCAGTGCACGCTGAATTTTCACCCAGGAAGATCTAGTGCATCTGATTTAAGCAAAAGTTCATTTATTTAAATTACAAAAATATTATTATTATTTTTTTTCTCCTCAAGGTTTTCAAATGGTGGATTTACCACTCCTTTCTGGGAGCGGTTCACACGATAGATAATTAAAGAATTGTTTTATTTTTCTTTTACTTTATTAATACTGAATAGCATATTCCAGCAGCATATTAAAAGCTCTTTAAGAAAAGACAAAATCCCCAAAATCTAAAAAGGAAAACCACAAGTTAATTATCGTTTTAAATAATTTTAGTTATAGATACAGAAGAAATTTAGACAGCAGTAAAATAATTTTGTCCTTCAGATCTGCCCTGTGCATTGTTCTGATTTCAACCATGTATTAAATAAACCACAAAAAACTAAGTATATATATATTTATAGATATATATATATATATAAAAATAAACAGCAAAATGGTGAATGTATAAAAGGTATTAACACTCAAGACAGCTCTGGGTGGAAAGGGTTAAAAGTTCAAAACTTTCTCACCTTAGAGGTTTCCATACAATATGAAGAAAATACATTGTGAGGTTTGCTTTCACAGCATTGATGTGTGCAGAGTGGTTAAAAAAGTGAAACATGGGCACTTATACAATGTTTTACAAAAAACATCAAAGAGAAATAACAAACAATAACAATTTCAGGCAACAAGACCACAGGATAGCAAGTTAACAAACTTTTTAACCTCTTTTTTCTTTAAATATTAGGGATTTATACAAAACACATAATAAAATACCCATGTTATCAAATTACTTCACACAAGAAACACACTGAAGCTCTAGGAAGAAAGTACCTTTGGAATTTGGCACTATAGTTTCACTGATTTTTTTTTTCTTTAAAAGAAAAACCGATCACATTTTGCTGAACACAAACACCTCTAAATTGTTCACAATAAAAAAATGACATCAATGCGTCACAAGCCAACACAAACTTATTCTGGAATACTTTTTAATTTTTTTTTTTTCACATGAAATTCTTTTTTTTTTTAAGCAAACAACTTTTTTTTTTTTGTTTTTTTTTTTTTTTTTTTTTTTTT